>NC_000072.6:80724539-80977039 GCF_000001635.26 Mus musculus | reverse complement strand
CTACTTTTCCTGGTTATTTGAGCTAAGGGTTTTTTCATCTTACTCATTTTTTTTTAAGCTCTTTGGTTGATTCTTATTCTTTTTTTAAATTTAATCATTTCTTTATTTGTTTACACTCCAGATTTTTAGTCTCCTCCTGGTCCAGTCTTTGACTCTACCACATCCCATACCTCTTCCATGTATCCCTGTCTCCACATGGATGTCCCCACCTTTAACCCCATCAGACCTCAACTCCCTGGGGCCTCCAGTCTCTTGAGTATTAGGTGCATCATCTCTGAATGAATGCAGACCCGACAGTCCTCAACTGTATATGTGTTGGGGGCCTCATATCAGCTGGGGTATGCTGCCTGGTTGGTGGTCCAGTATTTGAGAGATCTTGTGAGTACAGGTTAATTGAGACTGCTGGTTCTCCTACAGGGTCACCCTCCTCCTCAGCTCCTTCCAGCTTTTCCTTAATTCAATCACAGGGGTCAGTCAGCATCTTCTGTTCATTGGGTGGGTGCAAATATCTGCATCTGACTCTTTCAGCTTGTTGCTGGGTATTTCGGAGGGTGGTCATGATAGGCCCCTTTTTGTGAGTGCTCCATAGCCTCAGTAGTAGTGTTAGGTCTTGGGAAGTCCCCTCGAGCTGAATCCCATTTTTCTTTGTTTATTTTTTTAAATTTCTACTTTGATTTTTATTATTATTTATTCTAAGCTATGGGATTTGGGTTCTTGTTTTTCCAAAGTGTTGAGTTCCATCCTTAAGTCAGTTACATGTGCCTGTATATGTAATGCAGGGACTGGCTGGATACTTGGTTGCCTAGTGCACTTGGTAAGTTCTGCACAAGTGAGAGACCTTATCTCAATAAGCAGGACTGGTGCTGAAGAGAAGGCTCAGCAATGAAGCAATTACTGTTCTTCAAGAAGAACCAGGTTTCATCTTAAGACTGAATCTGATGGCTCACTAATGCCTGTGAATCCAGTTCCAAGAGATCTGACTGTGTGTCTCTGGACATTGTGGCCATCTGCATATAACTGCACATACCCATACATATGCATGCACATATGCATAATTAAAAATAACTGTGAAAAATATTGTGGACATCACCTTATGAACAACAGGGATTTAGGGAATTTAGGATATATCCCTGGTCTCCAAATACATGTACACAATTGTGCATACACATTATACACACATGCACACCGGTACACATGTACATAAGTGAACACACACACAGTTGTAGAAGGATTTCTCTAAGAATTACCCAAAGTCATTTTTATTCTTAAGAAGTAACATAAATCATCAACATACATAAAGGAAATAAGACAGTGAATATCAAACAGATAAAGTGATAAAGGGAGAAAGCATCAGGCCTCCGTCTACTTGGATGGATGTACAAAGGAAAAAGAACAAAGTCTGCAGCTCTCAACCCTAGAAAATATGCTGTGGTAAGGGCTTAAGTTATTTGCATCTTCCCTCTGTGCCCTGCTGCTTTCCTTGACCTTGCAAAAGCCATTTGGTATCTGCTCATGATCTGTGAAAACAAAGGCAATGATCTCTTTCCTCTCTGGATCCTTTGTGGTAATTTAGTGACTTTAATATCTCCCACCAACTACTATGCCCATTGCCTTTGTTCTCAGAGCTCACACCACTGACCTAATAATGGACCCAATGACAGTCATGTCTATAGCCACTTGCAACAAAAGAGTCTCCCTTGCCTCATATTGCAGGATAATGAAGAGAAATTACAAGTGGTTAGAGAGATGCAGCTGCTGAGGGAGAATCTGGGGACAGAATGAAAGGAACAGTCTCGCTGATGTCCTTATAAATGTGTTCCTAGCCTAACGGGAGAGGAAGCATGCTTCCTAGTTCATTTTCCACATTAGTGTAATGAGAAGAAATAGACAAACTGCTAGAGGGTTCATCTGGCTAATGTTTCAGGAGGCAGACGTGGCACAGCTCCTGCTAAAAGGGGTTAAAGGTGGGCAAAAATATATATCATTATAAGTTGCTTCTCCTGGCCTTACAGAAAAGCAGAGTAGTGCCAGGTTGCAGAGTGGATTTGAGAGGACACTAGCCACTTAGAGTTCAATTCTTCTACTGGATTCTGATTTTTCTGGGAAAAAATTATTGTAATGAAACTCTGCTGTGTGGGATATATCTGGTGTGTCAAGCCTAGCATTATGCTTCCTGTTGCTATAGATAGGTCCCTGGAGGCTCAAATAAATACTCATTTTTGACACTGCTCATTCAATCTACTTTCAAAATGCAATACTGATGATTCATATTTTTTAAAGCTAAATAACTACTCTTCAATATAAGGAGCATGTTCCCTTAGGACTTTGACAAGGAACAAATGAATGTAATACACACATGCAGTAAAAGACTTGCCCTTGCATGTGGACTAGAAAACTGTTGATTCCCAGCGTGAATGCTCTGCAGTGCAGGTGCAGAGTGACTGGGAAAGAACTGTAGTTATTAGGCTAAGCACTACAGACCCTCTGGGAATAGAGGTTGGTTATAATGCATTTACCTGGTATAATTTTCTAACGTGTGTCACCATCATTAGCAGTTCGTGACAACTCCCTGAAAGTACAGAATGAATGAATTTGTCTTTTCGATGTTCCAATAGGACATCAGAAAATATCTGACTCCCCAAATTGGTGGGGTGATGTTTCATGGTAGACCTTGTTCTGAGATACAAGATATATGTCAGTTTATGAACCCCAGTTCATTATCCAAGCTCCGCAGTTGAGATCAACATAAAAAATTTGTTGAGTGGTTTTTTTTTTTTGGTTTTTAGAGACAGGGTTTCTCTGTGTAGCCCTGGCTGTCCTGGAACTCACTCTGTAGACCAGGCTGGCCTCGAACTCAGAAATCTGCCTGCCTCTGGCTCCCGAGTTCTGGGATTAAAGGCGTGTGCCACCACGCCCGGCTTTTTTTTCTTTTAAATGACTAATATCTTCTCCTAAACAATTTCTCAGTACGTGAATGTGCATATTACCAAGCCCAAGGACCTGAGTTTAATCCCTGAAACCCATATGGTAGAAGGAGAGGCCCAACTCCTATAACTTGTCCTCTAACCTGTAAATATAGATCACTAACACACACACATACACAGGCAAATACAGACACTTACATGTTCACATGCACAGGTACATACACACACATATATGGGTGACTCAAAAGAAATGTATAACCAAGAAGGCATTGATGACAACTCATGAAAGCTGCATCCCTTCATGACTTGCAGGCGGCTCACATAATAGAGACACTCCTCTACCCCTGCCATTCTTATTGCTGATATGACATCAGGGAGAAGGAGGGGCCTGTGAAACTTGTAGGATCCAGGAGCTTCTGAGATTTCTTAGGTTAGTTCACCACCTGAGTCTGATAAGTTTCCTATTTTTTGAGTTGATGATAGCCTCCCTCCAAGATTGAATATTTTGGTTTGGTGGAGAACGCTCTACACCTACTTATTTTAAACTTTCCTTTCACTAACAACCTGATTAACAATGTGAGCATGAATGAGCTGAAAAACATACCTGACATTGACCATCGCTGGCTTGGGTTACCAAGTTCTTATCTTAGGGCAAGAAGGGAAGACAGATAAAATAGTTTGACATGAAATTGTGAGTAAATACTTGATCCACTTTGCACATTACTGAAATTTACCAATTTACGCTCAGGAGAACATAACCAGAGAATCACTCTATTGATAACCACATTTAAAACACATAGTAAAAATCGTCCACAATTGATATTACCTGACTTCTTTGGCATAGCAATTAAGAGCTTGGAATAAAATAAATATCTGTGAACAAGGTGTTAGGCTATTGGTTTGACTGGGTCTTGAGTTTGGCATGCTGACATTGTCAGGTAGAAGAAGGTCATTGAAAGGGGTCTGGGAAAGAGTATCCTCAATACAACCTGAACATTCTATCTGACTTGTGCAACAGTTTAACCTATTATGAAACCCTGACCCAGCTATCAATATGAAAGAATGAAATAGCATTTATTTTTAATCTTAGCTCAGTCAGGGCAAGATGTTTTCATTGATATGTTCTGAGATCCCTCCATAAAATCATCAGCAGTTATCAAAGGTGAAAAGCTACTTCTTGTTTAAATCAGTTGTGTTTATGAATATTCATTAAAGGGAGGTAAAATTAAGAATCAGCTTATTCTAAAATCAACATGCAGGGCAGAGAAGGAATGACTCAGCAGAATGGAGTACCAAAAAGCCATGATTGCACTTGAACTGTGGATGACCTTGGCCAGTCACCTGATTCTTTGAGAGTGTATTTTTACTTCCATAAATTGGTGTGTTTTTTATTTTCAAATCTCAATGAGAATGCAAGGAGCACACACACACACACACACACACACACACACACACACACACACACACACAGAGACACACAAAGTTTCCACAAAAATACATGTGATAAAACCAATATACAAATGGATGATTGTGGAAAGAAAATAGTTCCCATCTAGAGTTTCCTAAAAGGAAAGTGAGTAGATCCTATGATTGCTACAGGAAAAGCAAAGAGCATAGAGAGATAAGAACAAAGACAGGCAGCAAGCACAGGGCCTGCAAGGGTCTGCATCACATCCTCTGTGTCCATGTTATGGTTGTTAGCTTGGTGCTTTTGTGGGGCTCCTAACACTGGGAACCAGTATATCTGACATTTCTGCTTGATCATGGGGCTCTCTTATTCCTACTCAGTGCCCTTCTTCAGCCTTGATATAAGGACTTTTGCTTTGTCCTAGTGTGCCTTGTTTGTTTTGGTTGGCTGTTCTCTCTTGGAAGACTGTTTTTCTCTGAGGGGAAAGGAAGGGGAGAAAATCTGGGGCCAGGGGAGGTTGCTGGGGGACAGAGCTGGGAGAATAGGAGCGAAAATAACTGTGGTCAGAATGTACTATATGAGAGAAAAATCTATTTTCAATAAAAATAAGACATTCTAATTTTATTCATTTCTTTTTAAACACAATATCTTACTATGTAGATCTGGCTGACCTGGAACTCATTATGTATTAAGGTGATTTAAAGATCCAGCTGCCTCTACCTCCATAGTGCTGGGGTTCCAGACCTGTACTGATACTTCCATTTCCTGTTTGAAAACACTGTATTCATATACTTGCCACATCCATGCTGTGAAAATACACCATATTTGCCTATGGGCTGGAAGACTTGATTTGGTCACTGGGATGTTACTAAGCCTAATCGTCTCATCTGTCATTAAAATTTCTCACGACTTTAAATAATGTTTCATAATGCCTCAACTCCATAGCAGACAATTAAAGCTATTAAAATATGAAGTCAGAATAGTATAATTAATTGTATTTTCAGCTTCAGTTATAGCGAGTTTATCTGTAGAGCCAAATACAGCTTTGCATTGCTTAACAGATTGAGAGTACAAGCCATGAGTCTGGACAGATTGCTTGGGGTGATAAGAGTACTGGATGCTCTCACAGAGCTTCCAGATCAGGTTTTGAGAGCACATGCTGCTGCAACCAACCACCTATAACTCCAGTTCCTGAGGACCTGATGTTCTCTCCAGCCTTTGTCATCAGGGCATGTATGTAGACACATGCAGGCAAAGTATATCAATCAATCAATCAATCAATCAAATCCCTTAAAATACCCACAATCAATGGCCTAATGCAGAAAGAAACCACAACCACCTTCAAAAAAAAAAAAAATCAACTGCAGCTGAGCAGCACCACACCTAGCTTATGCAAGGCTGGTATACCTCAATACCTGGCCATAAATTTGTACATTCTATTTCTCCTGAACTGCACAAATATTGAACATATAGGAAAAAGTAAAGTGGAAACTGTATCTATAAATTAATTTAATATTAAATAATTTTGCTTCATAAAAAGGTATAATGGCTATGATGTACATATAAAATAAGCATGCTAGTTTTTTCAGGACTAATTGCCTTATGTTATACGACCCTTCAAAGAGTTACACAGTTGAAGTTGGGCTTAAGTGAAAAGGAAGCATCTTTACGTGTAGGCTAATGTCAAACAAATTATAAACAGAAGTAGTTTTGTGCTATACAAATCAGATTACTTAAAGGAAATTAGACTACATCTTGGCAAGTTTTATAGACATGAATAAATATAAACCTGTAGTATGAAACTTGTTAAGTGGAGAAATAACTAAACCTACTAGACATCATGGAAATAGGACTGATTGGTTATTATTTCTAAATTAACTGGATATAAAACTGTAATTTTCATTCATTCTTTTTTTTGTTTTAACACTGCAGAAATATTTTATTTTTCATTGTTCAATTAAATTTGTGTTGAGTATTTTTCCAATAATTCAGTTTTTGAGGCCATCCAAAGTGGAATCACTCCAGCAGTGAATAAAATGTAAAATGTTCACGTCCTAGAGTCTAAAAAGTAATTTACATGTCTAAATGCCCTCCAGCTGATATGGTGATGGAAATAACATCAATGTCAGCTTCTTACAGAATCTCTATAAGTGACATGCTCCATCTGCGCTCTTTATATTCCTCTTCACTTAGCTCACTCACATTGGGAGTGGACCCTGGTTTAAGAAAATAATCTTCATTTAGGGACCGGAGAACTGGCTCAACCACAGAGTACTTCCTTCTCCGAGGCTGGATTCAATTCTCTATGCCTACATTGGGTGGCTCACAGTTCTTTTGTTACTATACAGAAGAGTCAACAAGTTCTTCTAGGCTCCAAGAGTGTCAGGCACACACTTAATACACATATGTACATGTAGGTACTTACACAAAATAAAAAACAAACAACTGGTTAAAAAGCTACACCATTGACCTAAAATACTCTAATTTTGCCCATCATGGAAAAGGGTAGGGAAAGGTAGGGACTGCCATGCATCCCAGCCTATCACAGACAACAATATCATCTTCTCAACACTCTCAGAACAAATGCCAGACCCTCTGTTACCTACAGACTCAGCCATGTTTTGCTTTGTTTTTATAATGATTGATGGTGTTAAATGGAACACCATCGAAAATCTTGTTAACAACAAGATATATTTAATCTATTACTTTTCCTTGATCTCAGAAGTCAGTCTGACATATAAGGAAATTAGATTAATCTGACATGATTCATTCTTTATAGAGTCTTGTTTATTACTCCCCAGTATGAGCTAGCTGGTGCTCGTCTAGCTGTAGCCAATTGATTTGCAATGATAAACCTGATCTCCTTTTTCTTTCTTGCATTAAAATTTCACTAAGCTATGCTAATACTTTTTAATTCCTACTGTGTTTAGGAAGATGAATACTACACTGCACACTACTTTTTAAAGAATTCTGCTGGTAAGTTTCTTGGTTCTCTCTAATTTTGAAAGTTATACATATATTCATTAAATTAATATCTTCTTCATGGGATGCTCTTCATAAATTGAGGTAAACAGAGCAGAACACATAAAATCAAGACTCAGTTTCCCACCTATTTATTTATTTATTTATTGCCATTCTGACTAAATGTAACATTGCTTTTCTTTTTTAAAATCTGCTTTAGTGATGCCATATATATATATGTAGAGAGAGAGAGAGAGAGAACTTACATTTGAAATTTCCAGGCTCAGTATAGAAAGGCACTTACAGCTTATCCTGAAAAGCTGAGTTTGGTTCCTAGGATGCATGTTGTGTGAGGGAGAACCAATCCCCATATACTGTCCTGACCTTCTCACAAATGCAAACAAGCTCACATACTCACAGGCAAACATATACACAGCATACACACATGCAAGCACACACATTCATGCATACAGGCACACATCCACGGATGTGTATGTGTGCACAAACACACACACACACACACACACAAATAAATAGCTATAATATTTTGCAAGTATCAATTTCACATTCTTTCCTCTATGATAAGTATATGTGGCATTTCCTTTGCCTGCAAAAACTTATTACTGAAAATGAAATTGGTAATTTGAAGTTATATTCATAATTAATCAAGCAGTATTAAGAAGGTCTAAGCAATGTGGCAGAAATCCGTGCTAAGTGCCTAAAGTTTTACTAAATTCTACACGATGGGTCACAAACGCCTGTTTACTTACTTTGAAGGTGGGAGTTGGTACTTGAACTTTGTTTCTAGGACGGGTGAAAAGTGAGATGTTAAATCGTTTCAACAATTTTACATTTATTCTATTTTTAGCAACCTGACTAACTTTTAAGAAGTTTACTCAGTAAAGTAACTCTCTGATATTTGTGGCTTTCTTAGTCATTTTTAGTCTCCTATTGCCTATTGTAATAGCAGATATATTTTTAACACAGTGAATAGTTTTTACCACCATTTTTACTTAGCCACTTTCTATATAACTAGTACTTGACAGGAGGAAGCTTCTCTCCAGCCTTTCCAGATGGTGAGCGTTTGCAGAACCAACACATATGGGAAGAAGAATGAGGGACCTCACATGATAGCTAACAATATCCAATCATATAGAAGCCAACCTTGCGCAAGAGAGGGGAGCCATTGTGTCTCAGAAACATGTAACAGTGGTGTGAGAACAGAGCCAAGAGGCTGGAGGACTGTCTGACGTTCCTTCAATGTGCACAGCTAAAGATTCATGGTCCAGTTTCCATCTTGTTTGTAGATAATTCCCTCCCACCCTCTATGCAGGATTCAGCCACTCAGACAGTCCTCTTGAGAATCGCCTAATCTGGCAGCAACTAAAAGTTCCTAAATCCAGGAAACAAGGTAAGCTGGACGTGTCTGACACAGCTCTAGTTATGCATTTAATATATTTTTTATTTACTAAAAATTCTACATTTTTATTTAATTTCTGATATTCCTATTATAATATTTATAGTCTTGAATTTTCCAAGAAAATTGTCTTTTATGTCCTTTTTCATAGACTTATTTTTATTTTATGTGTATGAGTGCTTGGATGCATGCATTTATGTACACTGTGTGTATGGTGCTCCTAGAGGTCAGAGGAGGACTTCAGAACCTCTGGAACAGGGTTACACGTGACTTTGTGATATCTTGTGGGTTCAAGGAACTGTTCTAACCACTGAGTAAGCTCTTCAGCTTCCCCTGCTACCTTCATGTCTGTTCAATCATACAGTTCTTCTCAATCTCTCTTCATAACTTATAATGCTGCCATGTTTACTTCTCCAACTATCAGTGGTTCTTAGCAGCTGTTTCCACTCCTTTGATGCTTAAGCCTTATTTCCATGGGTTATCTAGGAAAATCCAGTGTAAAATTCACCACAACCTTGAACATTTACTTTCTACCTTAGCAGACAGTGACTTTTCAGTAATATAAAATGATCACATAATCACATGAAGTTATAGCAGCATGGGGGTGGGAGTGGGGGAATTCAGTAACAAAAACCTCAGCTCAAAAATTTCAGAAAGTTTCAAGCACTCAGCTGATTAGTTAAAGATCTTTCTTCCCATTTGTTGCTGGAGGCAAGAATGCACAAGGCATACTCATTATATCTAGGGAAAAGGAACACTGAAAACCCATCATCAGAGTGGTTTTTTTATTGTATTAATGTCCAGTACCATGAATCACTGAAGAGAACATGATCATGTTCTCCAAGCAACAGAATCTTAATATAGAGCTTTCACAAATAAAAGTATGTTTCTTGGATATTGTCTTGTTATCACTCCAAAAGAATCTTGGACTCATTAGGTTTATTTTGTTTAAAGGATTTATATTTATTTTTACGTGTGTGTGTGTGTGTGTGTGTGTGTGTGTGTGTGTGTGTGTTATAATGTGAAGGTACCACCAGAGGCCAGAAGATAGCATCAGATCCTTTGGAGCTGGAGTTAAAAGTAGACAGGTTGTAAACTTCCAGATGTTGGTGCTAGAAACTGAACTTGAGACCTCTGAGAGAGCAGCCGTTACTCTTAATCTCTGAGAGATCTCTCCATCCCCATGTTTATTTTCTAACACTCCTCCACTCCCCCCAAAAAACAAGACAACTTTTAGAAATCCCCCTATTCTGTGTCTCTTGAGAAGGAGGAGTAGAAAACTGTATTAGATGACTTTTTGGATTTCACAACTCTGACAGCCAGAGTGTTTTTATATATGTTGTTTTCAATATCTCCAATATTTATAACCAGTATTTAAATTTTGTATTATCTTTTCAATGGAATGTTTAAAATTCTAAGGAACCTTATGCATTTTCCCCCATTGGGCTTCTTAGTGGTAAATGAGTTTCTTTGAGGTGTTAGGGGTATCAACCCAAATGGAACCTAAGTAACTCTTCATTTTAATTAATCGCACTTTATCATAATTATTTAATGATTTGGCTTGGTTGGCTTCAATAAAACTTGAATGTGTCAAAAAATAAATGTGCGTGTAAACGAGGTAGTAGATTTACTACTTCTTGTGTGCTGGATGATACACATTCTCAAATTCCAGTTGTTAAATGCAGGATCACCAGTCTAGCACGTTCTTGGGAAATGATAGACAGCTTAGGAGGGAGAGCCTTGAGGAAGAAAGTCCCTACGACATTGGCGTCATGCTGTTTCAAGGAAATTGGGATTTCTGTCCTTTCTTTTTTATTTGCTGTTTGGCTTCTAAGAAATAAACCTCCTTCTCTACATGGTTCCCTGCTGCAATGTTCTGCGATGCCTTCTTCTCAGTGCAGCAGGGATGTAAAACTGCAGATTGGAAGTTTGAGATTGGGAAGAAGTATGCCTCTCTCCAGTTTAATCGGCTTGTCTTACCTTGTTCATCTCGACGATGTGAAACTTGCTAGCAAGTTGGTGACAGAAATAAGAATTAATAATGTGAAATGGGAGAGAGTTCAGCCAAGCAAGAAGACCTGAGTCTGATCCTCAGAACCCACGGAAAATAGCATCACATCGGAGAAGCTCATGCTCTTACAAGCCCAGGGCTGGGGAGGCAGAGACAAGCAAGTCTCTGAGGCTCGCTGCCCAGACAGTCAGCCATGTACACTTACCGAGTTTTATGTCTCCATCTGGCTACCCCAGATGTTATCCCCTGGCCTTAAATTGCTATTGCACATGGCATACACGTGCCCTTGCTCACCCACAAGCACCCATACATATGTACACACCTCACACTGATAAGAGCAGAGGAGAAACACAAACCATAGCTAGAATTTATTAGTATTTATTTAACAGGGTTCCCAATATTTCTCTCACTGGACAAACACAAGATAATATTAATAGACAGATGAATAGACATGCGAAATATGTTATTATTTTCTAATAACTTAGTCAAATTTATTAATGTTTACATGAATCTATTAGAAGAATGTGAATTTGATGTAAACCACAGAAATATTGTATTACATTTTTTTGGAGAGAGCATTAATTTGAAAATTGCTTCGAAGTGCAGGATCCTGGGATGTTCCAAAGATTTGAGTCATGTTTAAATATCATACCAAAGTTTCTCATGTTTTCCTTTAATTTAGTATCTCCAGTAATTTCAATATGTGACTTTTTAACCACAAAAAGAACAGAAAATTAACATGTCTATATTTTCTTTCCCTTTCAATTCTTTGACTTCCATTTTCTATTTTTACATGCTCTAGAAAGATAGTGTCCAAATCAAAACAACCCTGAGATTCCACTTCACACCAGTCAGAATGGCTAAGATCAAAAATTCAGGTGACAGCAGATGCTGGCCAGGATGTGGAGAAAGAGGAACACTCCTCCATTGTTGGTGGGATTGCAAGCTTGTAAAACCACTCAGGAAATCAGGCTGGCGGTTACTCAGAAAATTGCACATAGTACTACCAGAGGATCCTGCAATACCTCTCCTGGGCATATATCCAGAAGATGTTCCAACATTAAGAAGGACACATGCTCCTCTATGTTCATTGCAGCCTTATTTATAATAGCCAGAAGCTGGAAAGAACCCACATGCCCCTCAACAGAGGAATGGATACAGAAAATGTGGTACATTTACACAATGGAGTACTACTCAGCTATTAAAAAGAATGAATTTATGAAATTCCTAGCCAAATGGATGGACCTGGAGGGCATCATCCTAAGTGAGGTAACCCAATCACAAAGGAACTCACACAATATATACTCACTGATAAGTGGATATTAGTCCAGAAACTTAGGATATCCAAGATATAAGATACAATTTGCTAAACGCATGAAACTCAAGAAGAATGAAGACCAAAGTGTGGACACTTTGCCCCTTCTTAGAATTGGGAACAAAACACCCATGGAAGGTGTTCCAAAGACAAAGTTTGGAGCTGTGACGAAAGAATGGACCATCTAGAGACTGCCATATCCGGGGATCCATCCCATAATCAGCTTCCAAATGCTGACACCATTGCATACACTAACAAGATTTTGCTGAAAGGGCCCAGATATAGCTGTCTCTTGTGAGACTATGCCGGGGCCTAGCAAACACATAAATGGATGCTCACAGTCAGCTATTGTATGGATCACAGGGCCCCCAATGGAGGAGCTAGAGAAAGTACCCAAGGAGCTAAAGGGATTTGCAACCCTATAGGTGGAACAACATTATGAACTAACCAGTACCCCGGAGCTCTTGACTCTAGCTGCATATGTATGAAAAGATGGCCTAGTCGGCGATCAATGGAAAGAGAGGCCCATTGGACTTGCAAACTTTATATGCCCCAGTACAGGGGAACGTCAGGGCCAAAAAGTGGGAGTGGGTGGGTAGGGGAGTGGGGGGGGAGGGTATGGGGGACTTTTGGGATAACACTGGAAATGTAAATGAGGAAAATACCTAATAAAATATATTAAAAAAAGAGAAAGAAAGATACTGTCTGCATTATCTGGTCTTCCTGCTATCATTCAAGTAACCCTCTTTCTGCAGACTTCATTCCTTCATTATGTACTTCCTAAGATGTACCTGTGTGAATATATTTATCACACAATAAATGTTTCTAGACGGCCATCAATGGGAGGAGAGGCCCTTGGTCTTGCAAAGATTCTATGCCCCAGTATAGGGGAATTCCAGGGCCAGGAAGCAGGAGTGGGTGGGTTAGGGAGCAGGGGGGATGGTGTATAGGGGACTTTCAGAGAGGAAACTAGGAAAGGGGATAGCATTTGAAATGTAAATGGAGAAAATATCTAATAAAAAAAAAGAATCACTTTGACTTTTGTCTTTCCCACCCAGAGTTGCATATTGTACCACAGATTTCTTTCCTTACTTTTGGAGCTAACTTTATTCTTCCAGTGACTTCTTTGTGTGTTGATGCCATAGAGGAGAAGGACCATGGCAAGCATTTGTACCTCTGGAGATTCTTGATGAATCCTTAGATTCCTTTCATACCCGTGTCGCAAATAAAATATGCATGCACAGCAAAAGCACAAATCATTACTATTTATTTGTTGCTGATATAAAAATGCATTCCAAAGGGAGGGAAGAAAAAAGTAAATGGAAATGATTTAAAAGCAAGTTCACTTGCGGCCAAGATACGAGGAAGATTATTTTTCTGTAGTATAAATGTGACTGATGGCTTTACTGGAATATACAATCTAAATTGTTCCCATCTGTGAAAGGTCTGTATTAATATTATTAGTAAACATTTGGGATTTATTTGATGCTTGATAAGCTAAAGCATCATAAAAATAAAACAAGGCTGATCTTCATTTTAGAAATGAATAAAAGTAATAAAAAGAATGAAATATGGAATATTCTAGGTGACATATTTTTGCATAGTTTAGAATAATTTCATCTCAGAGCAATGCTTTGGAAGAAAAGAATTCATCCACACAGAAGTGGCACCTCTATCAATAATTATTATGCCTCTTGGTTCCAATTTTAGTAACATTGATAATAAAAAAGGAATAGTAACATATTTTTATTGCTTTTAACTCATTGGAGTACACAGACTTTTAATGACTATAATTTTAACAAGTGTGATGCTGTTGACCTCTGGAAGACTCTCACAAAGCAAATGAGTGTTGGGAGTCAGAATTTTAGTGATAAGAGTTGAAATAAAATTTAAAGGCCATATAGGAAGTCTCAAAATAATTTCTGATGTTCTAAGATTTTTTTTTAAATTTCTAAAGAATGAAAAAGGCAAAGTAGAAAGAAAATACATGTTAAGAGAATTCTCATGTTCATGTGCACACACTTTTGAGGGGATTCTCAGTTTTCACCTTAATGTAGAAATTAAAGCATTTAATGGCTTCCAAGAGAATAAAGAATTAATCTCCCCTTGGGACAATCTCCAATATTGCTTGTCAGACTCAGTGAAACCCTATATATACAAGAGATAAAAATGGGCACAGCAAGAGTATTTGAATATTTGTACATATATCCATATATATATATATATATATATATATATATATATATATATATATAACAATAACAATCAAATAAAGGAGGCTATCAACTTGAGGGTGAGTGGCATGGGAAAGTTTGGAGTTAGAAAAGGGGGGTGAGAAGTAATCGAGTTCTATTTCACTTAAAAATATGTTAAAACAAAAAAATGTCATTTTTCATTCAACTCTTGTTAACCACATCGACTGGGTATCAATAATAAATCAATGAAATCACAATGATTATTGTTACGATTGCTCTAATTAAACACCAAGACCCAAAACAACATGGATAGGAAAAGATTTATTTAGCTTATGCTTCTACATGAGTATTTGTCATTGACTAAATCCCAGACAGGAACTCAAGCAGGGTGGGAACCTGGAGGCAGGAGGTGAATTAGAGGCCAAAGAGGAGTTGCTGCTTATTAACCTGCTTCTCATCTGTTGCTAAACCTGCATCCTTACAATAGGACAACCTGCCTGCATCCCCAGATGCTTGCTGCCATCTTGGACTGCTAAATGAGACCCCCTAACTTCCAGCCCCCCCCCCCCCCCACACACACACACACACACATCGGCTGCAAGCTGGAAGAAGTAAAGGCCACCCTGGCCCTGTTCATTCCATTTCCATTTCCAGGCCTGCTGTTATAGAAGACTACCAGGTCAGATCCCCTTCTCAATTCCCTTCATGCTGGGTTGCCCTTCCCCCTCCCACCCTCTGGACAAATCTAGTATCTGTGAGCTCCATCTTGCCCCTGTGTGCTCCATTTCCCAGCACACACATCTGGCTCTGCTGCACCCTGGAGACCTACTGGCACAGAAGAAAACCAAGTGAAACCCCTTGGTTTTCACCCCAATCCACTGTGTCCTGGATCTCCTTCTCACTCAGGACAAGCCCAGCAGCTGCTGCAGCAGCAGCAAACGCCACCCTGTCCCCTGAGAGCTTCAGTTCCCAGCTCACTGCCCTGCCTACATTACTGGAGGCCTGCTGCAGTCAGGGACTATCATGTGTTCCTGGCCCAGAACTCTACCATCTGTAAGATCGAGAATCAACAAATGGGGCCTCATAAAATTACAAAGCTTCTGTAAGGCAAAAGACACTGTCAATAAGACAAAAAGGCCACCAACAGATTGGGAAAGGATCTTTACCAATCCTAAATCAGATAGACGACTAATATCTAATATATACAAAGAACTCAAGAAGCTGGACTCCAGAAAATCAAATAACCCCATTAAAAATGGGGTACAAAGAATTCTCAACAGAGGAATATCAAAAGGCTGAGAAGCACCTGAAAAAATGTTCAACATCCATAATCATCAGGAAAATGCAAACCAAAACAACCATGAGATTCCACCTCACACCAGTCAGAATGGCTAAGATAAAAAATTCAAGTGAGAGCAGATGTTGGCAAGGATGTGGTAAAGAGAAACACTCTTCCATTGCTGGTGGGATTGCAAGCTGGTACACTAACTCTGGAAATCAGTCTAGAGGTTCCTCAGAAAATTGGATATAGTACTACTGGAGGATCCAGCAATACCTCTCCTGGGCATATAACCAGAAGGTGTTCCAACTTGTAATAAGGAGACATGCTCCACTGTTCATAGCAGCCTTATTTATAATAACCAGAAGCTGGAAAGAACCCAGATGTCCCTCAACAGAGGAATGGATACAGAAAATGTGGTACGTTTATACAATGGAGTATAAAACTCAGCTATTAAAAACAATGAATTTATGAAATTCTTGGACAAATGGATGTATCAGGAGGATATCATCCTTAGTGATATTAACCCAGAAACTTGACTACCCAAGATACAATTTACAAAACACATGAAACTCAAGAAGAAGGAAGATCAAAGTGTAGATACTTTGTTCCTTCTTAGAAAGGGGAACAAAATACCCATGGAAGGAGTTACAGAGACAAAGTTTGGAGCTGAGAAAGAAGGAAGGACCATCCAGAGACTGCCCCACCTGGGGATCCATCCCATAAACTGCCACCAAACTCAGACACTATTGCATATACCAATGAGATTTTGCTGACAGGAACCTGATAAAGCTGTCTCTTGTGAGGCTATGACAGTGCCTGGCAAATACAGAAGTGGATGCTCACAGTCATCTATTGAATGAAACAGAAGACTCCCAATGGAGGAGGAGCTAGAGAAAGTAGCCAAAGAGCTGAAGGGGTCCGCAATTCTATAGGTGGAACAACAATATGAACTAACCACTACCCCCCACCCCACCCAGAGCTCGTGTCTCTAGCTGCATATGTAGCAGAAGATGGCCTAGTTGGCCATCATTGGGAGGAGAGGCCCTTGGTCTTGCGAAGATTATATGCCCCAGGAAGTGGGAGTGGGTGGGTTGGGGAGCAAGGCAGGGGGAGGGTATAGTGGATTTTTGTGATAGCATTTGAAATGTAAACGAAGAATATATCTAATAAAAATCAATAGAAGAAAAAAAACAGAAAAGTGATATGGACTGTTATAAGAAATTCTGCAAAAGCAAGATGTGTCTATTTAGCAAACATCCATTTGCATACATAAACACACACACACACACACACTCACACTCACAAAAGATATGATAGAAAAAAAATCAATACACCAGTCAAAGAAAATCTTAAATCTACAAGGTTTCTAACACAAAACATCCAGAAATGTTGGGGGACTATGAAAAGAACAAATTTAAGAATAATATTAATTAAAGAAGAAGATTCCCCCCCAAAAAAAGAAGATTCCCAGTTCAAAAGCCAAGAAAATATTTTCAACACAGTCAAAGAAGAAAAACAAAGTAAGAGATGCCTATGAATGTGTAAGAAGCCTGCAGAACCCCAAATAAGTTGGAAAAATTGCCACATAATACTCAAAACACCAAATGTACAGAACAAAGAAAAAAATATTAAAAGCTTCAAGAGAAAAGACCAAGTGATGTATGAAGGAGAACCTGTAAGGATTATGTCATATTTCTCAACAGAAACTTTAAAAACCAGAAGGGACTGGACAGATGTCATGCAGACCACAGTTGCCAGCATAGGCTACTATACCTGGAAAACCTTTCAATCACCATAGACTGAGAAAACAAGATAGTTCATGGGGAAAAAAAAATTAAAAAAAAAAAAAACCTTTCCACATAATCAGTCCTAATACAAGGAATATAACTGCACCCAAGAAAACATTGGAAATAAATAACCTCCCACTAGCAAAACAAAAATAAGGGACACACACATGCACACACATATGTGTGCACATTACCAAGATCAAAATAACAGCAATTAACAATAATTGGTCATTAATGTCCCTCAACAGCAATGGACTCTTTCCCCAATAAGATGGCACAGGTTGACAGAATGGAAGTGAAAACAGGGTCCATTATTCTGCTACAGCCTGATCTTATGGAGACATTTTTCTTAAAATTAGTGCTTCCTCCTCTCAGATGACTATCAAGTTGACATAAAACTAGCCAGCACAGTTATTATAGGTTTCACCTGTTAAAGAGTATAATAAACTGTGTTACTCTTATACATTTTCCTAACAACTTCTTGAGACATTTTAGTACTTCTGATGCCCTCAGCGTTTCTGGAGATGTTCATTTCTGGTTTAAGTCTGATGAGTGCTGAAATTCACAGTGTCACTACTGTATAACATTTTATCTTGGACTTAATATGTACTATTCATTGTTGGAGTTAAAATAAATCACATGCATTTTAGAAATAGCTTCTGGATAAATATAAATAGCCAATGAAACATTTATGAAGAATATATTTAAAATTCTGGGTGTGTGCTACTTGACTGTATTTTGAAAAACTGTTATCTTCACAACAAATAATGACCTTTCTGTTTGTTTAAAAGAAACCAATATAATGACATCACATAAACTAATGAAATACATGCCATGGTGTAAGGTGATTTTGTGCTGGTTAAAATAAATATAATTATTTACTTATTTTTTATATATGTGGATGTGTATATACATCTGTACATGTTTTTGTGTATATAGGTGTGTACAGATAAGAGTGTTAGATCCCTTGAATCTGGAGTACCAGGCTCCTGTGAGCCTCCACACATGGGGGCTAGATGCCAAGCTCAAGGCCTCTGGAAGAGCAGCAAGTATTTTAACTACTGAGCAGTCTTTCCAGCCTAACATATAGCATAATATAAATGAACATATGCACACTATTGTTTATTGTATTATTGTTTATTACTATTATCATTATTATTTTGCCATTTAACACAGAGAGGACTATACCTACTCAGAAACTTAAAGCAAAGTGTCTTTTATTCAACATTTTCTGACCATTTTTCTCAGATGTTTGGTCACTGGCCCAGCTTTCAGAAGAAAACTAGATGAGACCCTTTCCTTTTCCTCCATCTCCCAATGCGGCATGAGACCTAGAAGCGAGCTAAATGTAAAGCCAGTGCTGCTCTCAATGTGTAAATGACGAATAGGTCAATTAATCAGGCCAGCACAGAACCTGAAATGTCTAACTCATGCTTAAATAAGGCATGCTCTACCCATCCTTGACAAGCAAAGAAACACACTTAATTAATTAATGAAGTACAGAGAAAGGAACTAATTTATGTAGCTCTAGCGATCTCTCCTCAGCAGTAGTTATAAAAATAATTTTCTATGTCATTTTTCTGAGACTTCATCAAATATAAATCTCCAAAATGGAAGAACAAGCATAAAGATGCAATGCACAGAAGAACATTTGTTAGAGCAGAGAACAAGTAAACAAGCCTGCTCATAATTAATGCATCTCACTTCTATTCAGTCTCACTGTCTTTCAAAATGCATTACCTGATTTTATATATATATATATATATATTTGGCTTTTGTGCATGCCCCTGTGTGTGTGTACACAGGTGCATATGTGTGTGCATGTGCAAGTGGAGGACAACTTTGCCGTCATGTCTTAGTTGTTTTCCACCTTATTTTCTGAGAGAGGTCTCTAATTGACCTGGAACTCAACAGGTAGCCAAGGCTACCTGGTCAGAGAGCCCCAGGGATTTGTCTCTAATTTCTCAGTACTGGGATTTCAAGTGTGTGTTTCTTGCTGCCTGAGCTGTTGCCTCAGCCTCTTTGGTTTGGTATGGTTTGGTTTGGTTTGGTTTGGTTTGGTTTGGTTTGGTTTGGTTTGGTCATGAGTATATTCTATGCAGCATCAGGAAGCATCTTATTTTTACGTGCTTCATGAAGTCATGCATTCCTATTGGCATTCTTTCCCAGTAGGTGAAGAATTAACCATGATAAAACGTGTAGATCAGGAGGCAGTTACATTTCTGACATCTCCCTACATGCTTCTTTCCATAGAATCAGGCTTTCCAAATTAACTTCAGGGGAATTAAACATGCTTTATTTCCTGGGAAGGATGAATTTCTCTTGGCAAGCATTCCCAACCAGAAGAGGCAACAAAGTATAAGGAACAAAACTCATGAATTTCCTTGTGTTTTCCCTGGAAACCTTGTCTTCCCCAGGAAAAAGGCATATTTCTAAGAAATCAAGAAAGCTGAGGCTTTCCTGAGCTATGAGTCTAGCAAATATATGTTCATCTTCAGTATTTACACATAGTCTTTAAACATAATGAGAAATAAAGAACTTCTTGATTCTAAAGTATACAACTTTCTGCCTTCTGACAGATGTTTTATACTTATCTTCCCGTGTAGATGGACTTGAATTTTTTCAAGTGGACATTGATTACCAGGAAAACTAAATAAAAGACCAAGTCCTTCTTATGACTCCAGAAAACTGAGATAGAGAGCTGGGACAGGAAAGGGACCAAGCTGGAAATGGACTCAATTAGAGAAGCCAAAATTAAGGCCCCGGGTGAGGAGATCTTGGAGAGTGTACCTAGGTTGATAATGCAGTTTAGTCTGCAGACAAGGCAAATCATGAGATTTCTAGTCTTTGCTTGCAGCTCTTTCCAGATCATATTACCTCCTGTAGTCTAGCCCGTGACTATGCACCAAGCTTGGTGTGGGAAAGGGAGGTTTGCCAGACAAAGGCTCGTAATTGTTATGATCATCAGGTCTAGAAGTACGTATTGGATCTTGGCCTGGAGTCAGACTATTTTGTTCTCTTTGTAAATGGAAAATTGGAAAACAACTCATCCTAATTAGAGAGAAAATTATATATTAGGGAAAGGTCCTTCCAAATCTAAATTACAGAGTAGAGATCCATGACCTCAGGAAGAAATGGCCATGCATAGTACTGTGGCAACCGCCAAATCGACAGTGGTGACTATACATGATGATATGCTTGATCGAAGCTGAAAATACTGTTTTCAAGGAAAAGTTCACATTGTGAGAAAATACTGACTGACAAAATATGCTGAAGCAAAGCACATAGAATACCTTAGCCAGGTATGGTGGCACACACCTGCAATTCTAGTGCCGGGAGTTGGAGGCAAGAGGATCAGGAGCTCATTGCCAACTGCAACTTCATGAATACAATGAGTTTTACAGAGCCACATGGCTAGGTACAGGAAAGAAGATCATTTAGCTTGGCAAAGACATGGGGAAACTTGGAAGGATCCAAGGTAACATTCTGTGAATGGTGTTGAAGTGTCTATAAGACTGTCTATTGCTGAGCATGCTCCCCAGGTCTACTGAGGCTCAAGTAGATTAAACCCTTCCTATCTTCCTCTGGTGTCTTCTTTAGTATGTTAATGTTTGCCCTTTATCCCTCATTTGGTTTCTAGTTTCTCATGTCACTGCAGGCGTTAGCAGGCTCTATAAAACTCATTGGATCCTGGTGTCCTATGTTTCTTTGTTAGTCACCAAGGTTAAGTTTAGATTTGAAAATTTGTGTGTTGGTAATAATTGTTATTGTTGTTGTTGTTTGCTTGTTTGTTTTCATTGCATACTTTTTATTGGTTATTTTATTTATTTACATTTCAAATGTTATCCCCCTTCCGTATTTCTCCTCCACAAGCCCCCCTCTTCTCTCCTCCTTACCCTCTATGAGGGTGCTCACTCACCTGCCCACCCAATCCTGCCTCAGAGGCCTAGTGTTCTCCTATACTGGGTCATCAAGGACCAAGGGGCTCCCCTCCCAGTGATGGCAGATAAGGCAGTCCTCTGCTACATATCCAGCTGGAGCCATGGGTACCCACTTGTATACTCTTTGGGTGGTGATTTAGTCCCTGGGAGCTTTGGGAGGTCTGGTTGGTTGATACTGTTGTTCTTTTCTTCTTCTTTTTTTATTAAAGAATACATTTTTTAATTGGGTATTTATTTCATTTACATTTCCAATGCTATCCCAAAAGTCCCCCACATGCTCCCCCACCCACTCCCCTACCCACCCACTCCTACTTCTTGGCCCTGGCGTTCCCCTGTACTGAGGCATATAAAGTTTGCACGACCAATGGGCCTCTCTTTCCACTGTTGACTAACAAGGGCATCTTCTGATTCATATGCAGCCAGAGACACGAGCTCTGGGGGGTATTGGTTAATTCATATTGTTGTTTCACCTATAGGATTGCAGATCTCTTCAGCTCCTTGGGTACTTTCTTTCTATGAGGGTACAACACCATCAGCTCCTACAGTCCTTGCCCTAACTTTCCCTTTGTGGTCCCTGCACACAGTCCAATGTTTGGCTGTGTTTATCCAAATTTATATTGGTCCACCTCTGTTATTCAGGTGGATTTCAATTATTTGATACAAGAAATGCAGCAGTGATGCCTGTAAGAAATGAGGAGAGAGAAACTTTGTTTATGTGTTAATAAACTTATGCCAGAGTCCTCTCTGCCTCTTCCTCATTGTCTTTGTACTACTGTGTTCTTTAGTCAAGAATCCTATTCACTAAAGCTTTAAGGTCTACAACTAGAGACAAAATTGCTTTCTCAACATTTAAAGGTTAGGGAAAGTCCTACATTGTAGCTCATGCACGTTGTCTTTCTGTTCTGTCTTCACACAGTGATAAGGAAAACCTCAACTTTCCCCAGCCCCATTCTGGAGCATTTAACTCCACCCCTGATCCTAATCATCTCCCACAGACCTTGAGGCTACTCTCCTCATATTGGGTATTATGATGTCAACATACACTTTGAGGTAATGAGACCCTACATGGTAGAGGTCTAGTTGTGTAGCCACCTGGATTTCTATACCCATTGAGAAGGATATTTCACACTGCAAATGTCATATGAGCCCTTTTAGCCATGATCAAAAATGGACAATCATGGAACTGGAGACTTTCTTTGTACTTTTTCTATTTACATCATCTTGACAATGTAAGGCCTTTTTGAAAACCACAATCATTTCAGAATCCTCATTTTTCTAAGTACAGAGGTGTGTGAGGCAGATTAAGCATCTGTTCACCTTGGTTCTGCCTCTATCTTTTCCCTTAGGAAACAATATGTGTATGGGTTCTTCCCATGTGACTGTGTAGAACATGAGTGCTGTGCCTTGTGGAAGACAAAAGAAGGTGCTGGGTCCCCCGAAACAGAGAGTTGTGAACGGCCATGTGACTGCTAAGTCCTCTGGGACAGCAGCCAGTGCTCTTAACCACTGTGCCATCTCTCCAATCCCTCCATTCTCCGTAACTAGACATTCAAACTCTATTTCCCTGCAGAAACCCAAAAGGTGAATTATTGCCTTTTAGTAAAACAAGAAAAGATAGTCTTGGAAAATCAGAATATGAATATTTTTCCTAAAAATAATCTGTGGAGCCACTGTCATTGCTTCTACTTCTTTCCTGAATAACGCTTTCTCCACCTTGTGTTTCCTCTCTGTTTAGAGTAATATAGAAGAAAATCAAATAATTTTCATAACTACTGAAAATTTCAGCCTGTAATTATCGATCAAATTAATTAAGAGAAAGTGTTTATAAATACATACTTTTAAAAAAATCTGCGTGCATCGGCACAGAAAAGGATAGACAAAGGGTACAAGGTTGGACATTTTAATTTAAAAAAAAAAAAGCACCCAATTGCTTTTAATCTTATTTCTCAATTGTTTCATCACTCAGATAGGTACATAATAATGGTGTTTTAATATTTTAATAGCTCTGTTTCCACATCTCATTTCCCTCAGGCATGGAAACAAATTGGTACTCACCTTCAAGGAATGTTGAAGGAAGCTTTCAAAGACATAATGGATAAAAACAGATTGTAAAGCCACAGAGACAAATGCACACGGACTGTAACAATGTCTGCAAAAGGAATAAAAGTTTCATATGCCAGCAGCCCATTTTATTTGGTTTCTCTTTTTGATATCCCTTAAACCCAGTTTTCTTCTGTAGGTTGTCACTGGACATAGTTAGTCTAACCCTCTCTTATGGTGGATATAGCCCTTTCTCTGAGAAGTTTCATCTGTTCTCCAAATAAAATGCTTGGATTCGGTGCCATGCTCCATCGTTCACTGGCATTTACTCTGGCTGAGCACATGGGAGGCAAGGACAAGGGTTGTGGAAGAGCAGTAGAGAGTAAAAATCAAATGATGTTCCTCTAATCTCTGATTTTAGCAGCATCTCTCTGATGGTCCCTTCCAGGTCCTTGTTTGTGTTCATGATTTTAGCACCCATCACGCCCCATCCCTTTAACACACTAGATTAAGGATAAGCACAAGCTTAGATTCAAGTGTAGCTTTCAAAAGTCATGATTCTAATTCCTGTTATATTTCAAAATTCAGCAACTGTGTCCATGGTATAGATAATACTTGGTAATTTGCCATAATTAGAATTGAGGGCATGGGATAATACAGACCAGAGATACAGAAATAAGGCAACATATTTTCCTTTCAATAACATTTGTGTCTAAACTTCAGTGAGTCTGTGTGTGATTTGGTATTTTTGTTTTCCTCCTTTTGAAAATTCAGTGTGTTTTATAATTTGAAAACTATTCAGGTGAATCTCCTGAGCTGTATTGAATTGCTGTAGGTAATTTATTGACAATAGTTCAGCAATTGTATATGGTAACAAAGCAGGGTACGCTATGATAGTCTGACAGGCTAAAAATAACTAACATTTGTTTAGTATTTTGCCAAGAATTATCTTACATGACTGATAATGGAACTGTTAAACATACTTTATTATAGCTCTCATTTTACGGATGAGGAAACCTGAGCTCAAGAAGCCTCTGAATTTTTTTCAAAATCATTCAGCCAGATAGAAGTCAGATAGATACAACAGAGAAATTCACAGAGGCTGGGACACAGTAAATGCAGGAATAAGCAGTTATAAACATCAACTGTGGATATGTAGATCCAAGCCAGTAGAATGGGACCAAACTAAGAAATGTGCCCTTATCTACCATGCATGGGAAAGAAAAGGAAAACAAAGGAGTACTTTCAAAGCATCTTGGTGGTCTTGCTGCAAGAAATTAGTTCAGTCATGCTACTGTCTAATTTAAGAAAAGGAACCAGAAAAAAATAAGACATAGGTTGCATACTTAACATCATCTTCACAGAAGACACAGGATTCATGCTTAGCTTAACATTGTCTTCATAGTAGACATGGTATCCATGGTTAACATAATCTTCATGCTGGAAAGAATGAGAATGGAACATACATGGTTTCCTGGTAACTTTGCAGAAAAGAAAATGTATTGTTTAATATACATAATCCTAAAATAGGCCAAAGTATATTGAAGAGATGGTTCAATGATAAAGAACTTCCTTTGTCAATGTCAGTTTGGAACTTCAGCTACTGAAGAGGAAGAAAACAGTCTGATTTGAATTGGGCCAAACCATCTGAGAAGCTATTTTCAGAATTTTACCCAAAATGACAATATTTATAAGAAAAATACTTAACTCTTAATCATGGAAATAAAGTTGGAACCCCAATGAAGTATTATCTAACATGTGTTCTATGACTGTATCGTTGTTACTAACAAAAAAGGTGATTTTTGGAGAGAATGTGA
This sequence comes from Mus musculus, assembly GCF_000001635.26. Lineage (NCBI taxonomy): Eukaryota > Metazoa > Chordata > Mammalia > Rodentia > Muridae > Mus > Mus musculus. The sequence continues at coordinate 80,951,941 of NC_000072.6, read as the reverse complement.
AGAAAATGTAATTTTTGTTATTTATAGGAATTAATATGACAATTCCTCATAAAATTCAAAATGTAATTAAAATAGAATGCAGCAATAGCATGACTGAATATTTATCCACAGGAAATAAAATTTGTGTCCTAAGTGATATGCATACCTTCATATCTGCTGTAGTGCTATTAATACTAGCAAAACATGTGTCTACTTAAGTATCAATAAACAGATGAATAGATAGAAAGTTTGGTACATATATGTAGTGATGACTTAGTTAATCTGCTTTGGTTCCCAGCAGATCATTTGCAAGCTGCACTCAACCAAGAGTTCTCTGGATTCACAAATGAAACACACACACACACACACACACACACACACACACACACACACACACACACGAGCTAATTCTGATATGCCTTGACTACCTCAATGGCTGGACACTTCTAAATCTCCTTACAGCTAGCAAAAACTTCTCTCTGGTATTCCTGAGTTAACATCTTTTAAAATCCGTATTTCATCTCTGCTACCTCAGATCCGATCAGGGAAATGGCTCCTAGGGCCATTTTCTTGGATTCTTACATGCTGGAAGTCCTTTAAATTTCATCTTTCTACTTTCCTGTCATGAAGCGTTCCTCTCCCCCCCCCCCCATCCCTCTGTCCGTGCAGTCTAAAAGTCCCACCCCATTTCACTGCACTGACATTGGCTGTATAGCAATTCTTTATTATCAATCTCAGGTCTGGAATCACAGCTTCTGGGTGCCAGAATAAGACATAGCATTAGAACCAATTCCCAACACATATATTTTATGATATTATTATGTCTTATAATAAAAGTGAGGTTCTTGTACATGTGACAGCTTATATGAATCAGGAAAATACTATGCTAAATGGAGTGTTAAGCAAAAAGACAAATGCTGCCCATCTTTGATACATGGAGAAAGAAAGAGAAGGAGAGAGTAAGAGACAGAGAGAGAGAGAGAGAGAGAGAGAGAGAGAGAGAGAGAGAGAGAGAGAGAGAGAGAGAGAGGAGAAAGAATAGAGAATAGAGAATAGAGACTATGAGTAGACTTGTGGTTCCCTATGGACTGGAATGGGTAGGGATGATATGACGGCAGTGCTGGTCAAATGCATGACATTTCAGTTAGTCAGGAGGAATAAGGTAGTGAGATACTGGAATCTTGATAATTAAGAAAATAGACTCTATTACTTACTAAGGTATGTAAAGCAACACACATTTAATTAGATTAATTATTCTATTTTGTAAGCATGTTTCATTATAAGTATACCATAAATATATACAAATGGGTGGGGTTTTTTTTTGCCAACCACATATAATTTTTTGGGTAAAATGAATGGAGGGCTAAGGAGTTGTCTCCATTGGAAGAGTGCTTGCTATATAAGCAAAAGGACATCATTTAAATCTGTAGATCCAGCATAAAAACCTGGGTGCAGTGATACTTATAATAATTGGTAGTTAGTTCTTATTGTCTACTTGTCACAAAGTTGAACATACTTAGGTAGAGGGGACCTTAACTGAGGAATTGTCCTCATCATTTTGGCCTCTGGGCATATCTGCAATCCATTTTACTGGTTACTATTTGTTATACAAGCACCCATCCCACTGTGAGAGGTACCATCATAGGCAGGTAGGTCTAGGCTGAATTTTAAAAAAGTAGGTGTACATGAACTAGGCTGCTAACTTGTAAGTAGTATTCCACTCTTGACTTCTAATTCAAGATCTACCTTGAGTTTCCATTTTCAGTTTTTTCAGTGATGAACTATAGTCTAAAAAATTAAGTGAGCCCTTTCCTCCTCAGGTTGCACTTATCCTCTGTGTTATCACAGTAATAGAGAGAAAACTAGTACAAAATCCCACTGCTAAGGAGGTGGAGCCAGATTCATCCTTAGGGTTCACTAGCCAGCCAAGGCAAGTCTATTCTGCTATGTCCAGGCCAATGAGAGGTTCTATCTTAAAAATAGGTTGGGTATTTTAATGAGAAAAATACATATGACTTCTGGCCATGAGCAATTATATACATAACACATATGAATAAAAAGAAAAAGATAAATGTGATTATCTATTGAGATGTATCATGTCTTATAAGATTTCTTTGGATTTCATGTGAGTCCATTTGAAGAGTAAGATAAATACAGGAAGAAACCCCAGAACTTGGCTTTACAGGGATTTGCTAGCAACAGATCTTTATGTTAAGCGTGAGTGTAGATTTTGTTGGACAGATGACTGTGTTTGGCATATAGCATAAAGAGAATTCTTAAGCTTGTGAGTTCCCTTTTGGCATAGATGTTATGTGTAGTAACTGACCCTTAATTAAGGATACTCAAGTACCTGGACAGTGGTGCTGTGCTCATTTAATCCCAGCACTCTAGAGGCAGAGGCAGGCAGATACCTGAGTTACAGGCCAATCTGGTCTACAAGATGAATTCCAGGACAGCCAGGGCTATACATAGAAAGCCTGCCTTGAAAAAGAAAAAAGAAAAAAGAAAAAAGAAAAAGAAAAGAAATTTCAGTGTTCCTTTACTGAATTGTTGTTCTTAGAGCAAATAATATCAGTAAATTTTTTCTTTATTTAATAAGAGCATAGTCCAGGTACTGAAAAAGATTGTCTCCTTGGCAACAAGTTCATGTTGTCATGTACCAGGAGCAGTGGGGAAAATATTGAGGCTTTTCTTATAGAACAGTAGATTACCTTTATTCAATAATTCTTGCATTACTCTTTTTCTGTTATTTACGTTAATATGCAGAAATGCAGATATGTTTGGAATTCATGAATAATCCTCTTCTCTTGTCTTTCTGCAAATGTAGCATCTCTCTTGCTATTATATGTGTTATTTTTCTCAGTGGGAATCTGGAGGTGGTAGGCATTAAGTGAACCCTGCTCTTGAAAGTAATCCCTCCCCAGGGTTCCAGACATAGAAAAGAGGTCCACCTATCCATACAACACGTACAGAGATCTTTGGAAGTAAAACCCAGAAATTCTTGAATATATTGAGGTTCAAATGAATTTCTTCATGATTGTACAAGAAAGCAACTTTACTTCTAACATTTGGACTTGAATATATTAGAATTGGTTAGTGGAGAGAATCCTAGCCATGGAGACTTTGATAGCCTATTTCCTGTTCTTTTTAAATTTTATTTTTGCAAAAAGCTAATGTTTTATTATTATTATAATAATCATTATTATTACTACTATTATTATATTTAAATATATAAGTATACTTGCATCATATTAAATATCCTCATCTAAATGTTTTAGGTATCAATTTGTTGGTCAAAGTTTCACACTGTAGCCCTGGCTCTGATCTTAATTACATGACTATTCTCCCTTAGCCTCCCAAGTTCTGGGACTGCAGGCTTGAGAGCCCATTCTCTATGAAGAGGGTCTATGTTACAGTAAAAAATAGCAATTGGAAAGTGGGATGTTCTGTAGGTTTATGCATAGCATGTAAAGAGAAAGTCCACTCTGTGGGGTAGTGATTTGCTGGGATAAAGTCAACCTCCCACTTAGCATACAGCTGACACCAAATGAAGTTCTGAGAAGAGGGACAGGAACATCGTAGCGATGTGCTCCTAGCATGCTGTGTAACAGTAGGAGGGAGAAGATTTTTCCATGAGAAAGTTCTTAAGAAGCAGTCACCATAATCACAGTGGTAAGTATCAGAGTGAATAACTGTCCAGAATGTCTCAAAAATTGTATTAGAATGTGAGGGGCAGTCATGACTCTGAGGCCATCACTACGAGTGGGAGCCAGAGGATGAAGCCTAGGTGCCTGAAATCTGAGCAGCTCGAAGAACAGGACTCTCCTGTGTTTAAATATGGGGCATGGAAGGAAAATATAGCTCCATGTTAGTATCATTACAACTATTTTATGAACATGATTAAGTAGAACAGCTTTACCATTCCAATATGCTAAAAATGTATTTTAAACAGCTTCCTGAAAATTAAAGTGGCAGATACGGGACTGAATTGTAATTTTGAGGAGAGACTTACTGACATCAAACAGTTCTATCCTCTCCCATTTCAGTGCCTCACAGGTCCACTGTTTCTTTGTGATGTGTAAACATATCTTTTGATTAAGATTTATCCTTAACTCCAAAGAACTCAAGTTTTATGAATATTAATGACTAGGTTACCTTGTTAACATATTCATTATAGGTTATCTTTGGCTTTTAATGACCACTAACATTGAAAACCGTGAAAACTGCACATAACACAGTTTGTGTGAACTGTTCCAGAAATAAGAATGACACAACCTGAATAAAACAAGAGTCACATGGTTAGATGAACTTCCTGTGTACAGAGGAGGAAGGCCATGCTGTCTGCATCCATTGAAGAACAAATTTTCCAGCTAAAGTATGTTTAGTTCTGGATCAGATTCAAACATAGCCTGGAGGAGCAGAAAAGTAAGAGTGTAAAGGGAATTGTTTTAAGATTTAACTGGATATTGTTTTCTATAAAAGTAATAGAATTGCCCAGAATCAGTCAGCAGTGAACACCAAAATGCATAGCATATCAAACTCCTTAGGATAAGTACTGTGAGTTCTCAGTCTTAAACAAGGCATCTATATTATAACACCCTTTCTTCCACCAAAGCCTGGGGATTATTGAGAAGGACATGAAAGAACCCATGTATGGTTTCATTTTTCTGCTTCTTCCCTTGTGTATCCAGATTATAGAAAGGATGTGAATGGTACAAACTGAAACCAGTAGATAAATTATAATCAGTGTTTGCAGTGTCTTGTTCAGCATGGCAAAAAGACCAGGTTTTTACTATTGGTGAGTGGAGAATCACTGTCAGGTGTTAAAGAGATCAAAGACATGATAGGGGGCTTTCAACACAAGGGTCTGCCATGTTGAAAGACTAGAATAAATACAGTCCCATCAGTTAGTGAGAGGATCCAATCAAGATTTCTTTCACTGTGTCAAAGTAATAGCGATAGAAATTCAAAAGATGATTGGATTCTGAATGGTTTTGGTAGAAGAGCCAAAGCCATCAGCCTTAGTTAACCAAGAAATCCAAATAAGCAGATTTCTCTGAGCTGGCTGGCTTCAGACTGTATCAATGAATGGCAACACATTCAAGTCTAGTATCCACTGGCTTCAAGTTTGTGTACTCTGTATATGAAGGGGCAATAATATACCTCTTTAAATAACTCTTTAAAACATATATACTCCATAATATGAGAGACAATTTTTTCAGTGGAATATTTTTTTCCTATCTGGAGCCATAACAGCACTGGTAGATAACCCACCTCTCATTAGTCTCTGTGCTTCTTGCAAGCATGGAATCTTAGTGAAGCATCAATAATGTGCCTATATGCCTAGTGAAGTGCTGCTGCTGTCAGGTGAGTCTGTTGAGTAGAAGCCATGTGATGGAAAGGGTGTGTGTTTGTTCATATGGCACTGGGCATAGTGAAGGCAAATCCCTTCCAAGCATGTGTGCATATTACAGGAGGGAGAATATTCTCATGCATTCAAACTCTAGTCAGAAAATTGATTGGCTCAGATCAACCAGAGGTGAGTTTTACTGCAGTCAAACATGAACCCTCCGTAGTCACAAGACCCAGGCCAGCCTTGGTGAGGGGACAGCATCTTGAACTCAATGTGTGGCTTTTAATCTTGCCAAAATATGGCTCTGTTGTCTAGTGGCTGTGGATAAAATCTGATTAATATCTACCATGGTGATGTGTCATTATGCCCAGTTGGTCATGAAAGTTTCTCATGCATCAATTGGTGGGTATTCAGTGGGATGAATCATCCTTATGTTCTCATTCTGAGATACCCCATGCCTGGATCAGATTTTCTTAGCAAAAAGGCCTATTTCAGTATATGTGTGTTAGCATCTTTAAATCTACTTTAGAATAAATTTTGAAATGTGGGTATTTATTTTACCTTTTCAATTACCAACCTAGTTTTATTTTTGTAGCTAAAATAGAATACACTGACGAAAAGTTACTTATAGTAGAAAGATAATGAAACCAGGTTGAAGCCCATCATTGAGAAAAAGCAGAGGAAGGAACTTAGTACACCTTGACATATCACATCCATAGTCAAGAGCAGAGAGAAATGAATGTGTGCATTCTATCTTGCTTGCTTGCCTGTGCATAGGTTGATTGATTGCTCTACTCTTAAATGTGTAAAGTAGTCTGGCTCCTCCCATATCAATTAACTTAAGATAATCCTCCACAGACATTTTCCAACTAGATGTAGGCAATCTTTCATTCAAAGCCTCTTCCCAAGTGATTCTAGATTGTGCCCACTGGATAAAGTTAATAACCAAACTTACCTTTTTACCAGTTTTATAGTTTTCATTTTTTAAAAATATATTTTAACCTACTATTCATCATTCTGGTGGGTAGGCCTTGTGGGAAACATTTGGATAAAGATACACAAGTACTTTTCTCAAAGGATCCATACTTGCAGGGTAGACCTATAAATTGACTTAAAACACACAACAGTCTGGGCCAGTGCCCTGAGCAGACCCTGGTTGCAAACTCTGCAGCTAGTCTTACAACACCCAAGGGAAGCTCCACTCCCAGGTGCTCTAACACTTCCAGGATCATAGGATCAGAGGTGAGAAAGACACAACATCTGCCCCAACACCTTGGAGTAACTGGGACCAGCAGGACCCAGGCAATCAGGAATTCTGCCCAAGCAGTGGCATGAATTCTGTCTGGTCTGGGCCTGTTCCCCGAGCAGATCTTGGGTGCTAATTCTGCAGCCAGTCCCACAACACCCAGAAGAAGCTGACTACCAGGCACTTTAACACTCTCAGGATCCCAGAGGAAGCTTGACTCTCAGGAGCTTTGACATACCAAGGATCTCAGGAAAGACAGGCTTCAGTCAGGTATAGTGAAGGCAGATAACACTAGAGATAATCATATTTCAGGAGTCAAGTATAAGAACATAAGCAACAGAAACCAAGGTTGCTTGGTGTCATTAGAACTCAATTCTCCCACCATAGCAAGTACTGGATACACCATCATACCGGAAAAGCAAGATTCAGATCTAAAATCACTTTTTATGATGGTGATAGAGGACTTTAAGAAGGACATAAATAACTCCCTTAAAGAACTACAGGAGAACACAGGTAAACTAACAGCTAGAAGCCATGAAAGAGGAAACACAAAAGTCCCTTAAATAATTATAAGAAAACACACACACACACACACACACACACACACACACACACACAAAAAACCAACAGGTGAAGGAAATGAACAAAACTATCCATGATGTAAAAATGGAAATAGAGACAATAAAGAAATCACAAAGGGATTAGAAATTTCCCTGGAGTTAGAAAACCTAGGAAAGAGATCAGGAATCATATATGCAAGCATCATCAATAGAATAAAAGAGATAAAATGATGAATCTTAGAAGATACCATAGAAAACATTGACACAAGAGTCAAAGAAAATGCAAAATGCAAAAAGCTCCTAAACCAAAACATCCAGGAAATCCAAGACACTATGAGAAGACCAAACCTAAGGATACTATGTATAGAAGAGAGTGAAGATTCCCAACTCAAAGGGCCAGTAAATATCTTCAACAAAATTATAGAAGAAAACTTCCCTAACCTAAAGAAAGAGATGCCTGTGAACATACAAAAAGTCTACAGAACTCCAAATAGATTGGACCAGAAAAAAATTCCTCCAGTCTCATAATAATCAAAACACCAAATGCACAAAACAAAGAAAAAATATTAAAAGCACTAAGGGAAAAAGGTCAAGTAACATATAAAGACAGACCCATCAGAATTATACCAGACTTCTCCCCAAAGACTATGAAACCTAGAAGATCCTGGGCAGATGTCATACAGACCCTAAGAGAACACAAATGCCAGCCCAAGCTGCTATAACCAACAAAACTCTCAATCACCATAGATGGAGAAGACAAGATATTACATGACAAAATCAAATTAACACAGTATCTTTCCATAAATCCAGCCCTACAAAGGATAGTAGATGGAAAATAACAACACAAGGAGGGAAGTTACGCCCTAGAAAAAACAAGAAAGTAATATTTCAACAAACCAAAAAGAAGATAGACACATAAATATAATTCTACCTCAAACAACAAAAATAACAGGAAGTAACAGTCAATTTTCCTTAATAGCTCTTAATTTCAGTGGACTCAATTGCCCAATAAAAAGACATAGATTAACGGATTGGATATATAAACAGAACCCAACGTTTTGCTGCATACAGGAAACCCACCTGGGACAAAGAAAGACACTACATCAGAGTAAAAAGCTGGAAAAAAATTTCCAAGCAAATGGTCCCAAAACCCAGGCTGGAGTACCCATTCTAACATCGAATAAAAACGACATTCAACCTAATGTTATCAAAAAAGACAAGGTGCGACACTTCATACTCATCAAAGGTAAAATCTACCAAGATGAACACTCAATTCTGAACATCTATGCTCAAACTGCAAGGGCATCCACATTCGTAAAAGAAACTTTAGTAAAGCTCAAAGCACACATTGCACCACACACAATAATAGTGGGACACTTCAACACCCCACTCTCAGCAATGGACAGATCATGGAAACAGAAACTAAACAGAGACACGGTGAAACTAACAGAATTTATGAACCATATGGATTTAACAGATATCAATAGAACATTTTATCCTAAAACAAAAGAATATACCTTCTTCTCAGCACCTCATGGTACCTTTGTGACCATGGTACATGATCACAAAACAGGCTTCAACAGATTTAATACAATTAATCCCATGCACCCTATCAGACAGACTAAGGCTGGTCTTTTTTTTTTCCTCTTACCACTTTTTTTTATTAGATATTTTCTTTATATACATTTCAAATGCTATCCCAAAAGTTCCCTATCCCCCCCCCCCCGCCCTGCTCCCCTACCCACCCACTCCTGCTTCTTGGCCCTGGCATTCCCCTGTACTGGGGCATATAAAGTTTGCAAGACCAAGGGGCCTCTCTTCCCAGTGATGGCCGACTAGGCCATCTTTTGCTACATATGCAGCTAGAGATATGAGCTCTGGGGGTACTGGTTAGTTCTTTTTTAAAATATTTTTTTATTACGTATTTTCCTCAATTACATTTCCAATGCTATCCCAAAAGTCCCCCATACCCTCCCCCCCACTACCCTACCCACCCATTCCCACTTTTTGGCCCTGGCGTTCCCCTGTACTGGGGCATATAAAGTTTGCGTGTCCAATGGGCCTCTTTTTCCCGGGATGGCCGACTAGGTCATCTTTTGATACATATACAGCTAGAGTCAAGAGCTCCGGGGTACTGGTTAGTTCATAATGTTGAAATACTAACAAAAACAAGGAAAGCACACATACACATGGAAGCTGAACAATGCTCTACTCAATGATAACTTGGTCAGGGGAAAAAATAAAGAAAGAAATTAAAGGCTTTTTAGAATTTAATGAAAATGAAGACACATCATATCAATAATTATGGGACACAATGAAAGCAGTGGTAAGAGGAAAGCTCATAGCTCTAAATGCCTTCAAAAAGAAACTGGAGAGAGTTTACACTAGCAGCTTTACAGCACACCTGAAAGCTCAAAAACAAACAAACAAAAAAAAGAAGCAAAGGAGCTACATGGCAGAGAAGTAGATGGCAGGAAATAGTCAAATTCAGGGCTGAAATCAACCAAATAAAAACAAAAAGAACTATACAAAGAATCAACACAACCAGGAGCTGTTTGTTTTTTGTTTTTGTTTTTGTTTTTTTTTTTTTTTGAGAAAATCAACAAGATAGATAAACCATGAACCAGACTAACTAGAGGGCACAGAGACAGTATCCAAATTAACAAAACCAGGAATGAAAGGAAGACATAACAATGAAAGATATCTTAAAATAATTACTCTCTCTGTTCAATATTAACAGTTGATAATACTAAAATCATGTTCTACAAACAAATGAACAAGCAAAAAAAAAAAAAAAAAAACAAGTTTCTGGGCATAATTCTGAAGGGTGTTCTGGGTTAGATGAACAAGGTGGGAAGAACCATACTGAATGTGGATTCATTATTCCATAGGCTCAGAACACAGACTAAATAAACATTAATGAGTATTAACATTCATCATTCTCTGCCTTCTGGTTATAGATTATATGCTTGTGGCCAGTTGCTCCCCCAGGCTTCTTTTGCCATAGCTTACCAATCATGATGGGCTATCACCTATTATCATGAAGAAAACTAAACCTTTAATCCCTTAAAATGTTTTTGTTGGGAATTTTATCACAGTAATAAAGCTACATACATATTGTTTAATCACTAGACTGGCCAAACCTTAAGGTCTGGTAACAGAAAATCTTGATTCAATAATCACAGTGGGGAATCAGAGTCATGCCCAGAAACTTGTTTCTAATGTGATAGATACTCTAAATCCCATCAAGTTGCCAAAGAGATCAACCATCACAGGGAGCTACCTAAAATCTCCGGAATCCATGAGAGTGAGCTGCCATTAAGACATTTAGATTATTGTCATGTCCTTGATCACCTTCTATGTATATGAGATCAGACTGTCTCTGTGCTCAATGTATATTATGCTATAGTCCCTGATACAAAAAGATACTGTCCCAATTGTGGTATCTTGAAACCATACCTGAATCATTGAAAACTCACAGTTTGATGTGCTTTGGGAAGTTGTTGGTCACTGAAAGTTGTTCACAGTTTGCTTCAGAGTTTAGCCAGAGCATAGCACACAGAAAATAAAAGTGAGGCGTCAACATTTCTTCTGACATTATACACACACACACACACACACACACACACACACACACACACATATATATATATATATATATATATATATATATATTACAATTCTTTTACTGAAGTTGGAAGGAATTGGAGCCAATCAGAAATTCATTAATAAAACATAACACATATTCATTTGTGGCCTATACTTTACAATAAATATTTTTATATATGCAATTTTAATTGAATAGGTATTTGCTCTAGAGAATTCTGTTTTCCAGCTGCAAACTCACCATCAAAAAGAAATCAGATGGCCATATATTTATGCATGAAATTTCTTCTCTTTTTTCTTACTCACCTAAAGTTTATAAAATTCTAATTTCTCCAATAGAATGTTCATGTTGTTTCTACATCAAGAGGGATAATGTTATTGATCTAAATTGTTATTATTCACTATGAATGAGCAGCCTGTTTTCTAGATTACTGTGTCAAAATTGCATTGTCCTGGGGACTGACCCAGTGATTAAGAGCACTTACTGTTCTTATATAGGTCCGTGGTACAGTTTCAAGCATCACAGGATGGCTCATGACTGTCAGTAATTACAGTTCAGTAGAAGCAAATACCCTTTTCTTTGGCCTCTAGGAAGTGCATGAGAATATACACATGCATACTTTCAGGCAAACAGTCATATACATAAAATAAAAATAAGTAAATTTACAAAAGTGATTATATTAGCCAATGTGTTACATGATTTATCCTGATCACTATTGTAGTCTAACAGTATTCTAGATAACTCTTGGATATATAGTATATTATATTAATCTCTAATGTATTATATATACATTACATATACATGAGTCTCAGCAATTAGAGGAGATTTGACAGTTAGCAAACCTCTGTGTTATTACACTTAAAAAACCAACTGCTCTATGGGGATTTGGCATTTAGGTACTCTGAGCTACTGCCATGTCTTATGCAATGGGAGGATCACCAAAAATTTAGGTATATCAGGAATTACAAACCAAAATGCATCAACCTAACCCATATCTTACATTAATATATGTATAATATAATTATAATATAGCAATATTAATAATACATTTTTTACATTCTATATACTGTACAAATCTCAGTTTGTAACATATATTGGAGAGAAAATTGAGACAAATCTGTATTTTTTTGTTAACTTGCTTAGAGAAAAATTATCATTTCTTCTCCAGAATACACACAGATTGAAAGACAAAAAGACTCAAGAGAATACTTTCAATGTTGCACCTTTTTCTATGCCCAGAGCCACATCAAATATACCAATGACCAGTTAGTTTTGGATACTTTACATACCTTTTCCTGGGAAATGATTCAATAATTGCTGAAATTCCCCGGGTGCCTTGATCTTGACTTTGTATGTATTGCAAGTTTATTTTCAGTAGGGTGCATAAAGCAAAATTCATGGCACTTACTGAATACTTCTGGAGCATGTATATTCTGCTCTGTTTCAAAGTTTTAAGTTTCAATTCCCCAGACAGTCGTAGATGAGCAAGCTGCTTCACTACTGTGTGAAAGTCAAAGGAAGACATCTTTGACCTTGAGCCTTTCAATTGTTATTCTATCTGCTAGAGAAAGGAGCCTTTGAGAACCAGGCTTTTGACTGTAGATTCAAAAAGCTTCACACATCACAGCCCTCTTAACACCCCCAACATCTATGACCAGAGAAAAGGATTATGCCCTTATCCACTAAACATTGATGACTGAGGCTAAAGAGCGTTAGTATGCAGGACAGATCTTAATAGGGCTTGCATTAGCTGAGCTAAGTTTAGAACCCTTTAACATAGAAGATAGTCTCAGTAAGTGCTAATAATGGCTTTTGTGACACTGAATGAGTAGATAAAGCTTTATGTCTGAACCATACTTGTGTAAATTCCAGATGCTGTAAAAGAAGAAATGGTTTTGACTGTTGCTATCTTCCAGACCACAGCTTGCGAGCAACCCAGAAAACATCAGCACCATTATAAATATAATATTCAGCAAGAGATCCATTTCCAGCAATTGTGTCAGCTGTTTCTATCAAAAAATGAAATAAAAATATAGTATGTGTCATGATATCACTGTTATCAAACAACAATAACTTATGTATGCATTTATGAATAATAAAACAAATAATAAAACAAAGAAATAATAAAGTAGGAAAATAGGATTCACCAAAATTCTTGCTATATATAAACAAATAAGATAATAAATTGAAATTTTGAATATCTAAAAACATAAAAGATATGCCCTAGAATATTCACTCATTCAACAAAAAATACAGATGACTGATAGGTAATTTGGATAATGCAAGTTTAACCTCAAGAATAAACTTACTTCTGAAAGATGTCATCTGTTGCAACTTGTATAACAGCAGAACTTTCAAAGAGCATCTGAAGTGAACTGAGAGTTGTCATGGGTAGATAAGAATATAAACTAAAGCTATGGTCTGGAAGTCAAGAAAGACATATGCATTGCAATATTTTACCTACCAGTTTTAATTCCAGTTTTAACAATGTTATTAATATTTGCATATATAGTTATATAAAGTGAGTATAATGTAATTTTTAATTATTCATAAACAAAACATAAATACCCAATATTTAAAAATCATTTATTATTTTAATTTACGTTCCATTTTCCAATGTTTCTGAAATTAATGTTAGAGACTGTAGGAAGGATAATATTGTTGATTAGTCTATGCTAAGTGAATTAGGTAGGAAACATATAGATAAATTTCTCTCTCCTTTAAAATTCTCAACGAAGGAACAAAAGAGATATCTTAGTAATTAAGACACGTGCTGTTCTTGCAGAGGACGAACCTTATTCCTAGAATACCCAACTGTCTTTAACTTCAGTTTCAGGAAATCAAATGGCCTCTTCTGGCATCTGTGAGCCAGAAACACACATGGTGTACAAATATACATGCATCTAAACACTTTATATGCATAAAAGAAAAATGAATATTTTTATTTGTTTTTATTATTATTTTATTTATTTACATGCCAAAAGTTGCCCCCTCCCATTCCTCCCTTACAAAATCTTTCCCCTATACCCTCCCCCTTTGGTCTCTGAGAATGTCCTCCCAAACATCCCCACTCCCTGGGACATCAAGTATCTACAGGATTAGGTTTATCCTCTCCCCCTGACACCAAATAACACAGTCCTCTGCTACATATGTGCCAGGGCCCACAGACCAGCTCACGTGTGCTCTGTGGTTGGTGGCTGGAAGATCTTAGAGGTACAGGTCAGTGTAAACTGTTAGTCTTCCCATGGGGTTGCCATTCCCTTCCATAGGGGTCCCTGACCACAGTCCAATGCTTTGCTTGTGGATATCTGCGTTTGTATCAGCTCCTGGTAGAGCCTCTCAGAGAACAGCCATGCTAGACTCCTGTCTGCAAGCACAATATAGCATGAGTAACAGTGTGAAGGTTCAGTATCTTCCCAGGCTTCGATGGCTCCCAAGTTGGTCCCTTCACTGGCCAGCCATTCATTTAGTCTCTGCTTAATTTTTGTCCCTGAATTTCATTAAGACTGAAACAATTTTGTATCAAAAACTTTGAAGGTAGTTTGGTGTTCCCAATCCTCCACTGGGGACCCTGTCTAACTACAGGAGGTGGTCTTTTCAGGTTTTATATTTCTACTGTTGGGCATTCCAATTAAAGTCACCAACATTGAGTTCTGGGAGTCTCCCCCATCCTAGGTCTCTGGGACTTTCTAGAGGTTCCCTCCCACCCCCACCAGCAGTTGCTTATTTCCATTCATTCTCCTGGACCTCTCTCCTGTCTCCTTGAAACCTGATCCTGCCTCTTTATCCCCTCTCCAACCCTTCTCCCATCCAGGTCTCTCCTTACCTCTACCTCCTATGACTACTTTGTTCCTCCTTCTAAGTAGGATTTAAGCATCCTCACTTGGGCCATCTTCTCATTTAACTTCACAGTTTGTGGGGTGTATTATGGGCATTCTGTACTTTTAGGCCAATATCCACCTATCAGCAAGTACATACCATGTATGTACTTTTGGTTACCTCACTCTGGATAATATTTTCTAGTTCTATCAATTTGCCCATAAAACTCATGATGTCCCTGCTTTTCTTCCTTTCATTTTTTTACATTATTTAACCTTTTTTTTACAGTTCAGATTTTATCCCTCTCCCAGTCTACTCTCTGACTGTTCCATATCCAATACATCCTCCCCCCATCTCCATGAGGATATCCCTAACTCCCCTAGCCCCCACTCCATCAGAACTCCCCACTCCCTGGAGCCTCTAGTCTCTTGAGGGTTAGCTGCATCTTTTCTGAGTCCAGACCCAGCAGTCCTCCACTGTATAAGTGTTGGGGACCTTACATCAGCTAGTATATGCTGCCTGGTTGATGGCCCAGTGTCTGAGAGATCTCAAGAGTCCAGGTTAGTTGAGACTGCTAGTCCTCCTACAGGATCACACTCCTCCTGTCCTTGTTTTTAATACATGAATAGTATTCCATTGTGTAAATGAACCACATTTTCTGTAACCATTCTTTGGTTGAGGAACATCTGTGTACAACTGCCAGACTGATTTCCAGAGTGAGTGTTCCAGATTGCAATTCCACCAGCAATGGAGGAGTGTTCCTTTTTCTTCACATTCTCCCCAGCATATTCTGTCACCAGAAATTTTAATCTTAGCCATTCTGATTGGTATAAGGTAGAACCACATGGTCAGTTTGATTTGCATTTCCCTGATGACTAAAGATGTTATACATTTCTTTAAGTGCTTCTTGGTCATTTGAGATTTCTCTGTCGATAATTCTGTTTAGCTCTATATCCCCATACACACAAATCAAAAAATAGACAAATTTATCAACCCTCCATCTGATAGAGGGCTAAACTGCACTACATACAAAGAACTCAAGAAATTAGATTCCAGACAATCAATCCTATTAAAAATGGGGTACAGAGCTAAACAAAGTATTCTCAACTGTGGAGACTCAAATGGACAAGAAGCACCTAAAGACATGTTCAACATCCTTAGTCAGCAGGGAAATGCAAATCAAAATAACCCTGAGATTCCACCTCACATCAGTAAGAACTGCTAAGATCAAAAACTCAGATTACAGCAGATGCTGGTAGGGACGTGGAGAAAGAGAAACACTCCTCAATTGTTGGTGGGATTGCAAGATGGTAAAACCATTGTGGAAAACAATCTGGTGGTTCCTCAGAAAATTGGACATGGTACTACCTGAGGACCCACTCCTGGACATGTACCCAAAATATGCTCCATCATATAACAAGGACATATGCTCCACTATGTTCACAGCTGCATTATTTATAATAGCCAGAAGCGGAAAGAACCCAGATGTCCTTCAATAGAGGAATGGATACAGAAAATGTGTTACATTTAAACAATGAAGTACTACTCAGCTATTAAAAACAATTAGTTTATGAAATTCTTAGGCAAATAGATATTAGCCCAAAATCTCAGGATACCTATGATACAATTTACAGGACCACATGAAACTCAAGAAGAAGGAAGACCAAAGTGTGGGTGCTCTGGTTCTTCTTAGAAGGGGGAACAAAATACTCACGGGAGCAAATATGAAGAAAGTGTGTGGAGCAGAGACTGAGGGAAAGGCCATCCAGAAACTGCCACACCTGGGGATCCATCCCACATACAGTCACCAAATGCAGACATTATTGTGGATGCCAAGAAGTGCATGCTGACAAGAGTCTCCTGAGAGTCTCTGCCAGAGTCTGACAAATACAGAAGTGGATGCTCACAGCCAACCTTTGGACTGAGCACAGGGTTCCCAATGGAGGAGTTAGAGAAAGGTCTGAAGGACCTGAAGAACCCCATAGGTTTGCAACCCCATAGGAAGAACAACAGTATCAAACAACTAGAGCTCTTAGGATCTAAACCACCAACCAAGGAGTACACACGGAGGGTTCCAGCCATATATGTATGTATATATATATATATATATATATAACAGAGGATGGCCTTGTCAAGCATCAATGTGAGAAGAAGCCCTTGGTCATGTGAAGGCTCAATGCCCCAGTGTAGGGTAATGCAAGGGCAGGGAGGCAAGAGTGAATGTGTGTGTGCACAACCTCATAGAAGCAGGAGGAGAGGGTGATGGGATAGGTGGTTTCTTGGGGAGAAACTGGGAAAGGGGTAACATTTGAAATGTAAAAAATAAAATATCTAATAAAAATATTTAAAATATTCTTTTCTTTAAACTACAAGCCCCCTGAAGGCTTATCTAGTATATTGTTGTAAGGCCTACACACACACACACACACACACACACACACACACACACACACAATGTGCCACAAGAAGAGACTATAAACTTTAGAGGAAGTTGAAGAAGTAGGAGGCATTAGAGGGATAGAAGAAGAGGTTGGAATGGCATAAATACAGTACTCTTGTATGAAAATTCTCAAAACATTTGAAAATTAACATTACATAAAATTTCTCTGATACTAGACTATGCTAAAATGAACACTGAATTAATGAAATTTAATTTTCTTTTTAAAATTTGAATATAAACCCGCAGAAATTTATATGTTGGGTAAAAAATACAGATGATATACAGATTTAGAAATTATGCATTTGATTCAGCTTTACCTCTCAAAATCGAAGTAGAGAAACAAACAAAGCAATATTTGTGAAGTTTGGCATAAATTTATGCTCACTCAAATTATTACTTATATAGTTAGCCATATCATATTCCATGTAGGCTTTCCTGTAAATTCATAAGTGTGTATATATATATATATATATATATATATATATATATATATATATAATCAAGATGTTGATTATTCTGATTTCATTTCTGCTGATATAAAATATATCATACAAATGTTAATATCCTGACATAAAAAGAAACAGGAAAGGAGGGCTTTTTTTAAAAAAAAAAACTGTGTTAGTTAACACTTCATCATGTGTATGTGGGGAGTCAAGGCAAAAACTAAATAGCTTGTCATAACACATCCAGAATCAAGGAGGAGAGAAACAAATTTACCGGTGCTCACTTGCTCGCTGCTCTGTGCTATACAGAATGTATGGAGTATGAGTTATACTCTGGGGAATGAATTCATTAAGAAATTGGAAAGCTTTTTGAATAAATAATAACTGAATAAAGAATTGTAACTAGTTTCAAGATTTACAAATCCCTCTGGGTCAAATCGCTAATCAAAACTACAGAGTACAATTGCAAAAGAATCAATAATTGTCAGGAAGAGTGACATTGATTTAAACTTTAGATTTTAAAGCTATATTGATAATTAATTGGCTTTTTATACTTAAACAAGGAACTAATGTAAAGAAGCACATAAAATCAGACAGATGAAAGACTAAATGATGAATAAATGTGAAAAATATAATTAGCATGTAATGTATTCCACCTAGGAAAATAATTGCTGGAATAAGTATTTAATTATATTAAATATAATCAATAAAATAGGCAACCTTAGGCAAGATTATCACTAGAAAGTAATACAAAATTTCAAAAATTGCCTGGGAATAAAGGTTATATTAACACTGACAAAGAAGTCATTTAAAAATATAACAAAATATTGGTTTCAAAATCATAATGCAATAGACCATTATGAAAGAACTTGTAACTTTAAGATATTGAATAACAGGTAGAATGATTTATTAACTAATAATAGCAGTGGTTAGATAATAATTCTAGAAGCAAAATGAGTTGTTCAAGAGCTAAGGAGAAAAGATATATCTCATAAAATGGTTTTAATGAGGTTTTATGAAAATTCATTTTTATTCTAAGTGTTCAAGAACTTTGAATGTATTCAGAGGTTCTCAAATTATTTCACAAAAGCACAGTAATATGAAACAGAATGCTAATAAACAAAGGAATTTTATAAGCAGTTATAGATAATTGTGGGGTATTAATGCTCAAAAATCTCAGTGTAGAGTGTCTCAGTGGGTAAGAGCGTTTGCTCCTCTTCCAGAGCACATGAGTTACAGTCCCAGCACCTACAATGCCCATCACAACACCCTGTAAAACAGCTCCAAACAAATCTTGTGATAGATTTGGGTACTGCATATATGCATTGCACAAAAACACAATCATCTGCACACATATACACATAAAAAAATAAATACTTAAAAAAATCTCAAATATATTAACAACGAAATGCTCACTACATAATGAAGTGAGGTATATTTTGAGAATATAGTACTTCATTAATGTAATAACCTTACTAATCTATATCACATGAATGACATCATATACAAAAAATATTGCCTATTTTTATTTATTAGTTTATATTTGGTGCCTATATGATTATGCATATTGTGTTTCTAAACAATACATCAGATTGTCTCTTCATCCTAAAATACTGAAAGAGGAAATAAACCTAAATTAGCAACTGCTAGTTGCCACTCTTCTAAGTGGTCAGCCTAAATAGGCTAAATATTTCCTATATTACTTGTGAAGTGGGTACTGAATTCCCATAAACAAGAGAGGACACAGAACAAGTATTTCGCAGCCATGTAAGGAAGCAGCACAAAGCACATGAAGACCAAGGCTGCAGTCCTAGAAACGGCATTGTGTAATTAATTTGATTAACAACTCAGAAAGATGTGATGTGATTCAGTTTTCATTATCATAAAGAGTTGAGAAAATTCCACTACTAAAATATAAATGATTAAACTTAAATAACAAGAAAACTCATTTTATAGTACGGAAATACACTGAAATATATATTTGTGTAAATATCTTGAAAGTTGTGATCTTTCATATATAATATTCAAATATATGTACACACGCAAATATATTTTTTAAAATTTCAGACAGTGAAAGAATCAAAGTTATCACTATTTATAGATATTTTTATTTTTATATTTAATACAATGTATTCAAAGAATATAAATAATAAAAACACCATCTTAGTCACTCCAAAATGGATAGACACTTCCTTTCCTAATGAGAGACGAAAGATAATGGAGCTGGATGGCAGGGAACTGAAATAAGAAGGAGCTAGTGGAAGAAGGAGGGAGGTGAATCTTTAATCAGGATGTATTGCGTAAGATAAGAATCCATTCTCAATTAAGGTGAAAAATAAAAATAAACAAACTACTGAGAAACAAAAATCATCTTGACCACTAAAAATGTAATTCACATAAAGATTTGGTTAACATACCAAAACTCATCAGTCCCTATAGTATGTCTCTACTAAAATTCACCTGCTGTTTTTAATAAAATCTTTTTTATAGCCTAAAAAAAGAAAGAAAATGAATGGGTTTTAGAAATCAAACCAGGGTTCAGCTTCTGGCTTACAATGGAACTTCTTACCTTACCACTTCCCACCTTTCATCAGCTTCTTGAAATTGAATTTTTTTTTCCTAAACATGTTGCTAGCATTTTCCTACATGTAAATGTAACTTATAGACAAGAAGTGCTTTAGAGATTCTATAAATTACATAAATGTGTTTAGTATTTTCCTCTATAAAATTTTGTGTTACTATATTTAAAAAATGTATTTCAATTGTAGTAGTTAATTTCTTGACTTTAAACACTATGTTTTATCATGTGACATGTCAAAACTTGTGAACAAAAATTCTATTCCTTTCAAGTACTGAAGAAGCCAATATACTAATGAAGGTACCTCAGGTTCAGCTGAGAATCAATGAGTTTATTGGAGTTAAACACAAGTGCACAGGTGCCCCATTGGCTACTCTTCAGAGAAACATCTGAACTGGAGTTAAGTTTTGTTTTTTTTTTTTTTAATTAGGTATTTATTTCATTTACATTTCCAATGCTATCTCAAAAGTCCCCCACACCCTCCCCCTCCCCCACTCCTCCACCCACCCACTCCCACTTCTTGGCCCTGGTGTTCCCCTGAACTGAGGCATATAAAGTTTGCATGACCAATGGACCTCTCTTCCCAAGATGGCCTACTAGGCCATCTTCTCATACATATGCAGCTAGAGACACAAGCTCCGGGGGGTACTGGTTAGTTCATATTGTTCCACCTACAGGGTTGCAGATCCCCCCAGCTCTTTGGGTACTTTCTCTAGCTCCTCCATTGGGGGCCCCGTAATCCATCCAATAGCTGTCTGTGAGCATCCACTTCTGTGTTTGCTAGGCCTCGGCATAGTCTCACAAGAGACAGCTATATCAGGGTCCTTTCAGCAAAATCTTGCTAGTGTATGCAATGGTGTCAGCGTTTGGAGGCTGATTATGGGATGGATCTCCGGATATGGCAGTTGGAGTTAACTTTTAAACCAGTTATATACTATAGAAAGGAACTGCATCTAGCTGGTCAGGATCAGCAATGGCCCAAATCTCAGAGGTAGGTCTTATGACCTTCTTTCATTATACTACTGAAGAGCTAGCTACCTTCTTTACTGTTATGTTCTTTTCTTTGCCATGACAACAGGCCAAGGTTTCTCATAGTTCATCACAATTTTATGATTTTCATGATCATGTCAAGCTAGGAAGAAACAGTCAACCTACATGTGAGTATAACGTGAAGTTATATCCCAAGCACCAGTCTTATATAAACGATCAGTAATGAAAAGCAGCTTTGTATGACCATACTGAAGGATTTCTCCGGAACTGCTATTTAGAAATACACACACACACACACACACACACACACACAGACACACCTATCTAGACATATACATACAAATATATATGTATAGAAATGTATATGACATTCATACACTGTATAATTTACATAACTATGAATATGAATACGTATTTTCCCTTTGTGATAGAAATGGAATACAATTTCACATGATTTTCATTAATATTGCCTGATGTCATATTTTTACAGGTAGAATGAACCTGTTTTGAGTATGCCTGGCAGTGGATTTGATAATTAAGACTCAGAATGGGCACACTTCCAAAATCTCTAATTTTTTTTTCTGAAGAATATGGCCTGGTTCCTTTGCTCCAGGATTCTGTCACTATAAAACAGATTTGTACTCAGAAATTCTTGTTTCTCTTTTATTCTGTAATTGTTACTAAGATTGTGTTTGAGGCTGAGGAGATGGCACCACAGCTGCACAAGCGAGAGGGCCAGGATTCAGCTCCCAAGGACCTATCCAAATGCTGGGTGGACATAGTGGCCACCTGAAACTCTTGGCTTGAAAGGCAAACTGAAGAGACCCTAGGAGCAAGATAGCTTAGCCAGACTAGTCGAAGCCTGAGTGCTGATTTTGATTGAGAGATTCTGCCTTATTGAAGAAGGTAGAAGTGTGATTAAGATTCTGGCACTCAACAATGTGCTACAACATGAATATGTATACACATTTGAATACATATCACACATGAATACACATGCAAAGAAGCAATAACTTATTCTTGGAGTCTGAAGGTCCACTGTTATATTGTTATTTCATTTCAGTTATTACACTCACAAATTATTTTCTCAAAGATATCAGTAATCTTGGAAAAGCCTCACCTCTAATAGATTTGCTCCCTTTCTTTTATTTTTATTTGTAGTGCCTATATGTACTTGTAGTTCATCTTTTATTCTCATACATATAGCATTTTTATGCTTAGTTCTTCAGAATACCCAATATCTTACATGAAATGGATGACTTTTCATTCTTACATATCTGTAGTTCACTGTATAAGCCACCTACTGGGCTTTGATTATGTGTTTAGTATTCAAATAGTTTCATGTTATTGTGAAAGAAATATAGACACCTGAGAGCTCCAGAAATGGTACAATTGAGTCTGGGCAAGAAACTTTAACCATGCCCTCCTTCCACAGGGCTGTCACTCTGTGCATCCAGTTTTGACAAGAGTTAAATCATTTACCAAGCAGAAGCTATCTCATTTGCAAGGTTGGGAACTGAAAACCAGAAGAAGACAATATTGTGCTGCAGAGGTTATCCTCTAGTGAGCATTTCCTGAACATTTCTGTCAGAAAAAAAAATTAGTTTAATTCTGAGAAGGGAGCATGAAGTATGCAAAACAAATGCTAAGTAGAGGAGAAGGAGGAAAAGGAGAAGAAGGAGGAAGAAGAGGAGGAGGAGGAGAAGGAGGAGGAGGAAGGGGAGGAGGAGGAAGGTAAGATAACAAGGTATTTGTGATGTGCTAGCAGAGACTTGGGTGACAACAGAGTGATGAACTTCAGGCTATGGTAGAATTAGTTAATGATGATGATGCAGAAGTAAATCAAGAATTCAATGCTAACTTGACTGATGACATGTAAAGGATTAGGTAATCCATACCAATACTTTTGTAGGTACGATCTTATATTCCAGGTTTATGCCTAAAGTCCTGTTATAAAACATCCAAATTAGGACTAAGCCACAGCAGCCTTTGTTCCTTTATATTTCACTACTGTAAAGCTTCATTGCGTAAACAATGTTATTAGTATTAACAGTTTCTACTTCATATTTATAGTGCAAGCTTTTATAAAGTATAAAAATCATATTATATTATTTGGAGGTTTAAATTTAGCAATAGTTAACTCTTTATTTTCGTGTATTGATTTTCAGACTTTCATTAATATTTTAACTTTTAAATGTTTGGTGGGTTTTCTATTTTACTTTAATTTATATCTGTTAACTCTTGGTGAGATTTTTATTCTCTTTACTCTCTCATTTGTATTTAAAACAAAACTCAGAAAATACAAATGATGATAGAACATTTTTGTCATTAAATAAAAATTCATCAAGTTTAATACTTTGTTTTTCAATACAAAAAAAAATCAACCTGCCCTAATTCCTCCCTCAAGAGCCCATTATTGATTTTGAAGGGCATAAGTTCTGTGCCTATAGACCCATTCTTCCAGTTTGTTACATCCAAGAAACCTGGTTTTGTAATGAAAAGTTGGGGTTGAATATTTCCTGATTAAACTTGATGAAACAGTCTCAATTATGCAATTTCTTGGCAAGATTAAATATTTAAATTTTGGATTTTAATGTCTTAAGACAACAAGAAAAAAAATAGCCATCCATGGAAAACACTGAAGACTTTGTTTTATCTGAGAGAAGAATGTTCCATGATGTATCTACAAACAGTGACGATGGACTTTCCATGTATCGATGGGTCAGTCTCTCTTACTAAGTTAGAGACAAACAATGGATTATGGGAGATAAGTCATAAAAAACTGATGCCCTCCCATGTGATCTTTAAGTGATCCTCCTTACAATATGAACTGCAGCTTGGTTGTTTATTTCAGTGAACTCTCTTCAAATTAAAATTTTAATAATACTTGAGGCATTTGAAATATTTCAAGCCTGCTAGAGTAGTTTGTTTAATCTTTTTTTGAGATTTTCCCCCATTGATTTATTTGTTTGTTCATTTTGCATCCAGATCAATCGCTGTCCCCTCAGTATCCCCTCACCTAGTCCCTTACCTCAAAGGAAGTGAGGCAGGAATAGCCTAACAGTGGTGAAATTTCTTACAGTTATCTCAAAAACCAAGTAGTTGTTCAACTAAAGCATAATAATTTTGAGTAAGAAATAAGTGTAACAATATTCAGAACAATAACTGGGATGAAAATTAAGCATAATGTGCCTTACTGAAAAATTACTGCCATGCCTAGTGTTCCTTTGTAGTATCCAGTACTACTACAGTAGTACCCAGTAAATTTACCTTTCTGATCTTACTTGGATGACTTATTTTCACTGCTCCTGACTCTGACTCATTGCACTTGCTGATCCATATGGGACCTGGGGCTTTTCAACTTTTCTTCTCTATCTATCTGAGCCCATATCCCTTAGTGAGCTATGTATAGGTTTGGAAACAATGGAATTCCCCTCAGACCAGGAGATGTCTAAGTTCACATTGACAACTACTCTAAGAGAAGGGACTGGACCTCCTCTGGGATAATAATCAGGGAGGATACTAACACCCAGTGACATGCCTTTGGAGAAAACTGATTTTCTCTTCCCCAAAGATAACAATTGCAAATAGCTTTCTTGTTTAGAGGTAGCACACTGTCCATTTCCCCCTCTCAGTGTCCAGATTTTTTTTCTACTTTGAACAGATGCTGATTTGTCTGTGCTATCACTCTCTGTGAGTCATATATGTGTCTGTCCTGTCATGTGTGGATACAATTTCCTTGTAGTTCTTCACCTCCTCTTGTGTTTACAGTCTTTCTACTTCCTCTTCCACAATTTCTAACCCTTGAGTGTGTGTGTGTGTGTGTGGGGGGGGGGGTGTTGATAAAGATATCTCATTTAGGGCTTAGTATTTCAAAGTCTTGCACTTTTGACTCCTCCATGATCATTTCTGGTCAACACCATTTATAAATGGATCTGGAAGTCTTTTTAGTTGCACTGTAAATTCTACACGCCCTCAAGGGAAAGAAACCTATTCTATTTTACAGAACTCTCATAGAAAAACTCCCCTCCATTGGTGATTGACTCCCCTCCATACAGCAACTTTTCAGTGGGATTTGGAGACTTTTGACCCAGTGGTCCAGACACTTAGACTATAAAGTAGAAAGAATGGTATTCTGTCACTTTTCCCATTGCCAATGCATAGAGCTGCAGGCATTAGCAGTTAATCTAGCTGAATTTGAGCATACTAGGATACATTTCTATACCCCAAAGTTTCTTGTATGACTGACCCTTCTAGGGTTGACTACATTCACTGGAAGACTTCCCTTTAACATCAGATTCATGAGTATTTTCCTTACCAAACCTGAACTGTATATCTATAACAGTTGGATCAGGTTCTCTAAGGTCCTTTTTAGAAAAGGCAGGATGTCACATTCATACATTGCACCTGGACTCCTTGTGCAGCATTACCAAAAAAAAAAATCCCTTTCAATAGATTGGAGATTCTGTTCTCAAAATTGTATTTTAAGTTCCCAGTAGATGCCTTAGACTCACTTTCTTCTGAGGGGATTTCTTGTTAGAAATTACAGTCACTGATGTCCAAATCTATATAAGACAGGCCTAATCCCTCCCTTCAGACTCATTATTAGAAACATTCTAAAGAAATGTGGTTAATGCAACCCTCTGTCAGATGAATTGCTGGTAAAGATTTCTTTCCATTCTATAGGTAAATTAAAAGTACTTTGAGATTTCATCTTATTCCGTTCATAATGGCCAAGATCAATAAACTAATGGCAGAAAATGTGGGTGAGGATGGAGGAAAGGAGAACACTTATTTGTTGCTGGAGTAATTGCAAATTGAGTATCAGTCAACCCTCACCAGAGAAACTGCTTCATGTAGATGGGTACTAACAAAGAAGTCCACAACAGGAAAATCTGTAGATAATGTAGGACTTTGAGATACTTAGCTCTAAGGGGGATGTATCAAAGCCCTCCATTCAGGGCTCAGGAATTGCACAGAGTTGGTGGAAAGATTGTAAGGGCCAGAGGAGGTGGAGAACTCCAAAGAAATTACATCTTCCATACACAACAGGACTGATCACATATGAGTTCACAGAGATTGATAGCTTACACAGACCTGCATATGTTCAAAACAGAGAAAAATCCCAGCACTGAGAAAAAACAAATAGAAAGAGTCCCATCTCTAACTAAGAAGCATCTTGAAATTGATATCTTTTGGGAAAGAGCAAATCAGCTTCCTTCATGGGGTATCACTGGGTATATAAACCATATTTTAGGGAAGGTTGTATGCTTTGGAATAGTTGGCCAACACAAAAAAGACTCCGTGTTTGTAGTGTGCGTGTGCATGTGCGTGTTTGTGCGTGTGCGTGTGCATGTGTGTGTGTGTGTGCGTGTGTGAGTGTGTGTGTGTTTGTGTGTGCACATGCTTTCTCATTAGTTATTTTTGCTTATTGACTTTTTCTTTCTTTTCTCTTTACTATATGTTTTCATTTTTATTTTCTCTTTTGCCTGTCCATGCTGTTTATTTTGAGAAGGGGAGGAGATGGAGGAACAACATAAGATTAGGTGGGTAGGGAGAGGGGCTAGGAGGACTTGGAGGAAAAGGAAGGGTGCATTTAAAGTATATTGTTTGCAAAAATGTTAAATAAAACTCTCGTAATTTTGTGCTAATAAGAGGCTCTCAGCATCTCTCTTGACCTCATCAAGCAGAATTTGTATACTATCTTAGCTACTTATTGTAACCAGGCAGAAAGACCTATATCTGGTCTTTGGCAACACCAACGGACTGAAAAGGCTGCTGTTCATATTCAGTGAAAGTTTTGGAGCAGTCCCCATGAAGAAGATGCACTTCTAAAATGGATTCTATGAGAACTGGTCAAGCTAGCAGTTCAGTGATGTGAGCCATAAATATGTCCTTATGTACTTAATAGAAGGTACATTAAAAGGAGACAATTAAAATGTTGATTACATCAAACAGGGAATTATTCCAGGCTCCTAACGAAAACCCATACTCTCTTTACTCCACATTGGTCAAAATAAAACCTGGAACCAGAAAACTCCAAAGGCCTTGCCTTGTCATTATCATAGTCCATTTATTTATCCAGGCCTTCCCACAAAAAATCAAAAAGGAGGAAAGAGGATTGAAGCCCACTCTCATTTTACTAACTAAAACTCCAAAGCTATGTGTTAACATGGATGCTGAAAGAAAAGAAAAACAATGTTATAAATGACAGTAACAATGTCTTATAGACACAGAGCATCCTCTCCAAGGATACAAAAACCTTCCTTACCTTACACAAACCCACATGAAGATAGAACTGCTGTGGACTAAGGCCCATTAGTCACAATTACAAATCCAAGTCCTCCACCATTAGTATTACACCACAACCCACATCACAAGATCAATGATTACTTATGGGCTCTTTAAATGGAGATTTCAAATGAGAGCCATTCCTAACCAACTTCACCTTTGTTCCTGATATCCATGATCCCCTAGGTGATCGGTAATAGTAGACAGTGCTATGAGCCCCCCAAGATCGGTGTTTCTGCTCCATCAGGGGGAGTATTCAGGAGCAAGTGAATCTGGGGGGCATTGTAAGGACAGCATGGCTGAGCAGAGTAAAAGAAAAAAATAACTTCAGTCTCAAACTACAGAGATGCCCCATTTAAACCAAGTGTTGCCCAGACTACAGTGTTAGAACATCTTCCCTTTGCATAATAAAAACCGAAATAAAGAAGGGAGAAGTCCCATTGTAGAAACAGCCTTGGTCTACTGCCTTTGTGAAGACAGGTCCACAAGACCCTTCCTATTGTCTGTTGGCATTCACTTGATACATGGTATATCCTTCTTACCTTTTATTGAACTAAAATTATTTCTTTTAAAATATGATTGCAGTGTCATAATTGGTCTTAAAAACTATTAAAAGTCACACTTTTTATAGGCTATTTACATTTGATATCCACACTTTCAAATTATATTGTATTTGTTATTTCTGACTCTGAGATTAGATTATCTGTAAGTTTTCTGTTTTTTAGAATTTGTTTCCTTAACTTGTTAAAATTAGCTTCCAGAATTATTTTGTGTCAAGAACAACATGTGTATGATTGTCTCAGTACCAACCTTTCTATTGATGTACATGATCAAAGACTCCAGGGTGAATTAGAACACATAAAAGAAAAATTATATGCTTATGGTTTTAAGTTCTCAGGCCTGACTTTTATACATCAAAAACTCAAGCAATGATTTATGACACTTTGTCACCTGTGATAATTTCTCATTACTTGTACTGTATCTGACAATGATTAAGCTTCATAGAACAAGGCATATGATTATTGTTACAGAAATAACTGTCTCAGCCAGGCATGGTGACATAGGCATGTCACTGCAGAATAGAGGATCAGAATTCAAGAGCATCACTGATTAAATACCTAGTTTAAGCCCATTTTGAACTACATGAAACCCTATCTCAAAATAAGACATGAAGATGTGAATCGGATTTGACCTTCTTGAATTTATTCCTCAGTCTGTTATTAGGCAACATAGCAGATAAGCCTCAGAAGAAGAAAATAATTAGGGAGTTTGCCTGTAACATGCTGTACAGAGATCTGTGATTCCAAAAGAAATAGGAAAATCCCTTATATTCTAAACTAAGTGAATATTGGGAAATCTATCCTTGTTAGTTTTATTGTCCCCTTGACCCAAGATAAAGTTATTTGGGGAAAGAGAATCTCAATTGGAAATGCTTCCATCATGCTGGCTGGTGGGCAAGTTTGTGGGCCTGTCCTCGATTAAGGATGAATTTTGGAAGGCTCAGATTACTGTAGATAGTCATCCCTGGGCATGAGGTTGCTATAAGAAAGAAAAGTGGGCAAGCAGTGAGGAACGAGCCAGTGTGTGGCACTCCTCCATGGTCTCTGCTTCAGTTCCTGCCTCCTGTCTTGAATTCTGTGCTGGCAAGTTTATGTCAACTCGACACAAGCTAGAGGAATTGACTCCTGAGGTGAAGCATGTTCAAATCCTGGAAATCTCAAAACTTGAGACTAGCAGGAGTGGGTGAGGCTAACTCAGAGCACGTAAACTGGGAACCCCCAACCAGGTGGTCACAAGCAGTCATAGCACAGGACTTGAAACTCTGCTCCATGCTAATGAGGCATCTCGGGACCTTAGATTTCAGCCAATGACCTTTTCTATCCCTAGATATTCTCACACCCCTCCCCCAAACTATATAACCCTTGGTCCATCCCAAATAAAGTGAATGTATTCAAACCTACACCCAGTAAAGAAATATGTCTCAAAAAGATGCTTCATTAAAGAGAAGGCCTTTGCCTAAAAGACCCATAACACAAGATTTTTTTTTTAATTTTATTTAATTTTTTTTTTACACACCGGATTTTATCCCCCTTCTAGTCTACCCTCTGACTGTTCCCCATCCCACACCTCCTCCCTTTCCCCTGACTTCATGAGGATGTCCTCACCCTCCTTACCTTACACCCCACCAGACCTCTAAAGAAAGTCTCACTTCTAACCAGCTGGGGATTCTGTTTATTACCACATTCACTTCCAACCAGACTGGGACCCTGCTTGTCCAAGACTCTGCTTCCCTGCTCTGGCCTGGCAGGCAGTGGTGTCTGATGTCCTGGAGAGAGAGTCGGACTGTCGACCCTACCCATTTGTAGACTTCCTCCTGTCTTCCCTGACCCTGAATACTAGTGGCAAATTCCAGACACCAGGAGAGCAGAGGTGGAACCCAATACTGCAGCAGGAACATCAATTAACAAAATGTCTCTATTACACTGAAGAAAGTTATTCTCCCAAACATTTAGGTTATCTGCTAACTTTGTAGTCCTGCCTTTAAACCAAGGTTCAGTTTTCATAATCAGAAAACCATAGTCAAAGAAAATTGTCAAAGCATTTTCTCTGTTGCTGTACACTCAGTGTGGATACATAGACTTTTCTTTTGCTGTGAGTTTTTGTAAGGTTCCCATAGGATTTGCATGCCCCTAACCAAATACAAGAATCTTCATTACAACTCCATGCTCACTTCAAAACACGATGCCTTTATCTGCTCAGCTATTAAAACTCAGACCTTAAGTTGTCAGTTGCAATAATCCCCTCAAACTCCATTGTTGTGTAACATTGTAGCAACTTTAAGGTCCTTATTTCTAGTCCCTGTGGATTTTTAAACGATTTTGTGTGTGATCATGCATGCAAGTGTGTATGTCTGTCATATGTATGCCCATGTGTGTGCCTATGTGTGAGTGTATGTTCCTGTTCATGTGCATGTATGTATGAGCTTCTGTATGTGCATATGTATTTGAGTGTGTGCATGTTTTTCAGTGTTTGTGTGTGTGTGTGTGTGTGTGTATTTGTGTGTGTGTGTGTGCACCCAGAGTCCAGAAGTAAGTACCTCATGTCCTTCTCTATCCTTATCCACCTATTTCTTTGAAACAGAGTCTCTCCCTGACCCTAGGGCTCCAGTGTTTTTTACAAGGATGGAATCTAGCAAGCCACAGTGGGCCTCTCAAGTCTAAGGAGCTTTGGTTACAGGCAGATATAGTCATGCCTCATTTGTTGTTAGTATATGAACTCTGATCCTCAAAATTTAAGAGCCATTACTCCAGTATTTCCCTGTCATGGATTTTTCTTTGGTAGTCTCAGCTTCTTTTATTCCTTAATCTACTTTAATCTAAAGCTCTGATAGCAGTTCTAAATGGTAGTATCTATAGGTTTAGCAGGAGATTCCTGGAACACTGCCAGAAGTGAACAACTGGGTGATTGCTGGAATCACAATGGAAGTAGAAGTCAAGATGCTGTCTGGATACAACCCAAATTCAACAGATGTGCTATATACAACAATAACAAACAAAACCTTAGTGTAATGTAATCTTACTAAAAACTTTATTAAGTGTATGCACAAGAGTATTAAGTATTCTATAGTTTTAAAAAAAAGAAAAGAATTTTAAATTCTATGTGGGAGAATTAATCAGCACTTCTGTGTTATTGACTTGACAACATTATTAAATATTTTGGAAATACTTATATACTCTTCCCTGAAAATTCATGTTATAGAAATTTCTCCTCTCCATATATGTTGTGGTTCTTAGGTCAGTGTTGTTGTGGGACTCCTAATCATGAGAATTGGTGTATCTCTGGCCCTTTTGCCTACTCTTGGAACCCTGCCTCCTATTGAGTTGCCTTGACAAGCCTTAATATGAGTAGTTTGGCTTGTCTTGTATCTTGTTTTGCCATGTTTGGTTGTTGTCTCTTGGAGGCCAGATCTTTTCTGAAAAGGAGTTGGAGAAAGAGTGGGTCTAGGGGAAAGAGTAGGTGAGGGGATACTGTAAGGAGTTGAGGGGGAATAAACTGTTGTCAGGATGTATTGTATGAAAAAAGAAACTATTTTCCATAGAAAAGTATAAAGAAAATTTTCTTTTATGAAAATTATGAGGGATATATGCAAAGATGTCAAAAATTTGCTCATAAATATGTTATAAATATGGCTGAAGAGGTGGCTTAGTGCATAAGAACCCTTGATGGTCAGGCATAAAGACCAAAATTTAAATTCACAGAATTCACGCAAAAAGTATAGGCATTTGTGTATATGCTTATAGCTCAATATTGAAGGCAAAGATAGTCAGCTCCTAAGAATTCTCTTGGCAGCCAGCCTAGCTGAAATAGTCAACTATTAGTTCTTTGATTGATACTGTCTCGACAGGACAATTAGAAAAATAGGCAATAGTTAATATCCTCAAAATATGCTCATGTCCACTCCATGTTTGCATATCATGGATATCCTCATATTAACTTATGCTGATCACATACATCATACTTTTCCATATACACCACACACATATATACATACCCAACTGTTGTAGAATGGTACAGTAATATGATTTATAAGGTGTGAATATTTTATGTTTTTGAGACTGGTTTGTGTAATCTTGTCTGGAATTGGTTATATATACCAAGCTGGCCTACAACTCACAAAGAGACATCTCTATCTGACTCCCAAATTTTGGGCATAAAATTTGCATACCATGTCCAACCCATACCATGTTTACAGTTTCTAAATAGTAAACAATAGGTTATAATTACATAATTTAGTGTATAGAACTAAATAGCATAAAGCATTAGCATATAAAACTCAGTATACTGATTTAGGAAGAAGCAAGGAAATTTAAGTCTATGCAGAATTCAACATAAGTTTTCTATGATAATTATAATGTATGTATGCTATGATTAATTATTAATTACTGCTTCCATCTCAACATATATTTTCTATTGACTTGTACTAAAATAAAACTTTTAATGAAAGGTTTTATTCATTCAATGTCTGGGAAATCTGAAGTGTGTTCACTTGTATAATGAGTAGCCCTCATAGGGTAAGGGGCTGAAGGAAGGACGTAGTATATCTAAAAGCTGTCTTCTACTAGGGGAATCTGGGTTTGTCCATTTACCTTACTACTTAAATGCTTCCTGCTATGTCTGACTGCAATTTAAGGAGTCAAGATAAACATAAACATCTCCTGCAACATCTACAGCAGGGATCTGGAGGTGCCTCTAAAGAGCCATGTAATGTAGCAATTTAAACTTTTCTTATATAAGGCCATGGAACATCATTTAAGGCAATTACTAACTATTGCATTTAAGGTAATTTCCTCTATCATTTTTACTTTTCTGGTTTATCCAATTATCTCTAATGTCAAAGTCATTTTCATGCAAACTATACAGTGGTATCCTAATTTTTCAGTTCTTAATAACTCGTTTTATTGTTTAAACTCTGATTATAGATTGAGCAACACCAAGGACTGAAAAGAGAGTATTAGGAGAGAAATGTCAATTTCCAAGTTAAGAATTTAGAAGAGAAGAATGGAAAAATGTAAATGAATTGCATTTTATTGCACGATTGCTCTCTGCTACAGTTTCTGAATACAATACATACTTTAAGCAAGCAACAAAATAGCCTTTTTGAAGGAAATATGTCATTCTAGATAGGTAAGAAAATTGAAATGTGGAGGAAGGATAGGTGGATCTTTCCAGTCCAGTCTGGACTTTAAAGGAAATGGGTTCTGCTCAAAACCAGATGGGATCTACTGGTTATTAAATTGATATGGATTTCACTCCATAGTGGATGATGATGATGACGACGATGATGATGATGATGATAATGATGTGTGTGTGTGTGTGTGTGCGTGCACACACACAGGCGCATATGCCTGCTCACACAGTCATTACTTGTGAGGGTCAAAGGACAACCTAAACTATTATTCCTTTTGTGTCTCATTCTCCTTATTTTTTTTTTTTCATTTGAGACTGGGGTTCTCTTTTGTTCTCTATAGTAGGCTACCATAGCTGCCCAATGAGTCCCTGGGATCTTCCTCTCAAAAGCCTGGAAAGCAAGTGTGTGTCACCGTCCTGGGTGGGTTATGGAGATTAAACATCGGTTCTCTTCTTTGATTTCCTGACAGTCACATCACCTCAACCCTGTGTATTTAAGCAGTACAATATCCGACTGTATACTCCAAGCTTGCCTTTAGCTCAGTATGTAAGAGGAGTGGTCTCACACTCTATGTCCTTTCATCCTTTCTTGGCCCCACTGCTGCTGGATTTCCAAGCTAAGCCCATGCACCTGCTGAGGACGCATAATTTGGGAACGTTTGAATATGTAGTAAGCGGTAAGTACTTCTAAAGCTAGGGAATACTAAAGGTACCCAGGCAGATTTTTCAAGAGTAAGAGAGAGCTCTTCCCAGACAGAAAACATTAAAAATTAGTGCATGCCAGAAAGGTAATTACTCACAAAAGACTATGAAACATATCACCATGAGCAGGAGCCTGAATACTCTTTCCGAGGAAGTGGTGGAGATTTAAAACATAACAGAGAGTTGCCTATAAGTCTATAAGTAGCACTTGCAGGATGTCGGTTGTACAGGTGCCTAAAGGGACCTAAGAACTGTGCCCTCCTTCCTTTCTGCCAGCCTCCATCTTAGGTTTGCAGGGACTAGTGCAAATTAAAGTAATGCACTTGATTTTCAGAACCTCATCTCTCCCTCGGAGCTTTCCCAATTATCATTATCCCTGGTAATATCAAGGATTTGAAGAAATAGAAAATAAGCCTTCTCTCTCCCTCATGAGCTAAAGCAAAGCTTATTAATAAACCCCTTTCCTTTATGAACCTATCCTTTAGCAGACAGAGACTTAAAGCCCACATAAGCATTGATTCTAAGAATATACCCGAAACAGAAACATATCTACATATCAGATATAGTGTACAACTAGGAATTACAGATAAAAAAGCCATAAATATATTTTTAAGCTTACCTTTTCTAAGAGGATGTATAACATTTATTAAGATAGGTGTGTTAAAATTTAAGTGTATTTCTTAATAAGATCTAAACTACAATATCTAAATTCCCACATATAAAAAACACACTCAACATTGATTTTTGTATCCGAGCATGGTGCTATTTTTATCCGAGCCATTAAAATGACTAAGAGTTCTACCACTCTCCTCAAACCTACCCAGTATATCTCTATGCCCAATTACTTTTATTTCCTCCTCCAAATTTTAATATCCCTTTCCTTCTCCACAGTTCTTTCAGCTTTACGCATCTATTGGTCACCCAGTTTAGTTTTAAATGGCAGTGCCTCTGCTCAAATCTTCACTTTCTAACTGAAGTTCTCTAATTGCTCCCTGATTTGGCTCCAGGTTTTAGTGCCATCTGGCAATCTGTCCAAAAATAGCTATATGATTTATCTACTAAAAACACTCATGTATGCAGTCCTTTTAATTAAGTGAGTAATTAATGGATTAGAATTTAGTTTTGTTTCATTTTCTATGAGATAGGGTCAGTAGTCTGGACCATCTTTGAGCTTCTGATCCTCCTACCTTCACACTTTTGAATGATGAGATTCTAAGCATATGGCTCCTTGCTTGGTTTCTGTGGAACCCTTGGGTTAGTGCATGGATAGCAAGCACTCTACTCATTGAGCTACATCTTGAACCCAATGGAGTTCATATTTATGTAATTCTTATTATGTCACAGAACATACCGCATAGCTAGTCCAGATATTTCACTTCCTTCCACATATACCTCTTTGCTTCCAGACTTTTGCTTAGTGAATATACCAGTTTCAGGTAGGTAATTTTGTCTGCTATCCCCCCACAATTCCCCTTATACCTGCTATTTCCCTATTTGAGAAACCACCGTGAGTCTCAACTACTGTAAATGTTAGCTTCAGTGTCTTTTACTGTATAGTTAGATTTATCTACTTCTCTACACAAACCTGGGTATTTTTACTCTTATGTTCTCAAACTTGGTTCTTTCCCTGTATCCTTGTGTTATATATGCCCCCAACCGACAGCAGTACAGTCATTTAAACAGGAGCATATAGGGATGAATCAATGGCTTAGCAGTGATTGCTTTTCCAAAGGACCTCAGTTGTGTTCTAGCACTGATGCCTGGCAGCTCACAACCATCTTTAACTCCAGCTCCAGAGCATTCAATGCCTCTTCTAGCCTTTTTGGGCACCGAACTCAGATATGCATTCAGACATGCCAAAACATACATAGTTAAATATGAAACCAAATCTCTTAAGAAAGTTTAAATATTGTCATATTGGTAAATGCACCTACTATGTTATATTCACTCTGCCTCAAGATTATTGCCCCAGTGCTGATGATACTGTTTTCTGATTGTTTTCAGTAAGTTGACCCTCTGCCTAGACAAAGCCAATCAAATAAAGTATACCTAAAAATTACAAACTCAACTGCTTTTATGTTGCATATAGGTTGATTGTAAGGTCAAATTTACTCTCAGCCCCTTCTCCCTTTGTGCAGCTGGACCCATGAAATGTTTTCATCTCTTCTATGTTTTAAGTGTCTATACTCAGTGGTCAGCACAAAAACACAGAAACAAGGCTTTAATAAAAAGAAAATGTTTCCTACAATTTCGGATTTATGTTCTTGGCACAAATATCAGGCTCGGTCATGGTTCCCAAAAGTTCCATTTCTTTCTAGTTAAACTCTGAATTCTATTCAGTCAGGATAACCTTCAGGTCCATGCTCATTAATCAAATGCCATTGCACAAAAGTGTGGGCTCATTGTGCTTAAGGTATTCTTTAGTGATTTAACCTGCTAAGTGTACCAATAAGCACAGGTAAATGTTTGTAGAAAGATCAATGGAGACTATGTTTGGAGAGGACAGTGCTGCCCAGCTAGATCAATACAAGATTCGCTTCTGTCATCTGTGGCCCACTTGGCTGATCTTCCCTCTGTCCTATAGCTTGATTCTCTTCTCAATGTATTGTATCCCCCATTAACACCTGGGTAATGAAGCTCAGGTTTGTTACAGAAGTCTGTCTCTAGCACCCTAAACTGGCTTCATCTTCTGCTTCTTGTTGCTTTATCCTGATTACTAGTGATCTTGCTTTAGCTTCCTCTCCTTATCTTGTGACTCTGGTCCTAGTCAATACACATGTGACAAATGGAAAAGAGGAATCATGAGGAGACTGCTTTACTAGTAGCAAGTGGTTTTCCATTGTAAAATAATAGGCACCATGAACTGTATCTTTCATGTGTGACCTCTGATGGGCTAAGATCTTCAACTGATTTTTGAAAAGTGTCTGTTATAAGTCATTGGAAAAATAATTTACTATAAAAATGAAGTTTTAGTTTACTTGGTTAATAAAATATATTCAAGTTTTAGTATATTTGATTCATACATGAATGTATGCATTAATTTTGTTTAAGTTTCCCCTTGGAGAACTTCGCAGTTTTGGCCAGAGAGGTGGCTCACCAATTAAGAGTGCTTCTTCTTGCTTGTCACGATGCTGCATACCTTTCCTAGAGCTTGGGAGGTAGTAAGAGGTGAATTTCTCTGTATTCAATGTCAGCTTGGGTTACATAAAGAGTTCCTGGTAAGCTAGGGCTGCAAAATGAGATCCTGTATCAGGTAGACACACACACAGACAGGCAGAAAGGCAGATAGATTGAGGCACAAGTGTTGCCCTCTTTTAGAGCAACAGTTTCATTCCCACACTCATGTCAGGCTGCTCACACCCATCTGCATCTCCAACCCAGACAGATGAAGCGATGCCCTCTATTGGCCTCTACTGTTAAGGCATGCATGTGCACATACACGCACAAGAGGGGAAGAGAGAGAGAGAGAGAGAGAGAGAGAGAGAGAGAGAGAGAGAGAGAGAGAGAGAGAGAGAGATGGAGACAGAGAGTCAAACAAAGACAGGGAGAGACAGACAGAGACAGAGAGTCAGACAGAGACATGGAGAGACAGACAAAGAATGAGAGAGACACAGAGAGAACAATAAATAAAAAAAGAAACAGAATATCATAGTTCTAGGTAAGGTTTCATAGACATCTCCCTCTTTACTGGTCCCCAGTGTGCTACTCTATTCTAAACTACTATTAGCATGGACTTTGTGTTTTATATTTATAAAATTTTTATTGAGTCCAAAATACTTAAATGAAGATTAAATTCTACAGGCAGAAGACTCTAACATCTGATTGTCTATCATTGGTCCCAGAACATCTTCTAAAACATAAATTGACTTTCAAATTATGGGTATTTCCAGTGACATCAGTACAGCTAGAAATGCCCCTGCATAGCCTCATGCTTTTAGGACTACATTGTGGGAGATTTCTGATTTTCTTCTTTTAGAAAACAGTAGATATAAAGTGCTGGAGTACAGCAAACCTTTGTCCTACCTCCAAATATTGCCTTTTAGGGTAATTTTCCTTTTTTTCTGGTCATGAGACAGAGACTTTCACTTTAATTGTGAGCTATAGCATCCAAGGCAGAGCCAGAAAATTATTTCATATCATTATTGCATTTTGTGCTTGGATTTCTTGTCAGCTACTCATTTTAAAATGTGGCAATGTTATTAGCCAGCTTTCGTGTCTCTATCCAACTCTGCTTGTTGAAACTGCCAATTTGTGGGATTTGAGGAGCCCATTTCATTAAATTATCTATCATATACCTTAGTGAAAAACAATGACTGACTAGTTTCTGAAACAACTAATAAGGTACAAATAGATTAATTTTCTTTACGTAGTTTTCAGAACGTGTAGTTTCCAAGTTTGGTTGTGTATGACACATCTATATTAGGTATATTACAGACATGCAATATTAATCTCAAAATTTAATTCTTAAGCCTTAAACCAAGTTTGTTTTGAATTTTCACAATGTAACAATTATAATGGGACATAGAAATATGTCTATGAGAAATGTCTCCTTTGTTTCCTAGATAAGTGTTTATAAAGATAGAAAAGAAAGAAAGAAAGATAAATTCCAGACAAGTGTCCTCAATTATTTATGTTTCTGTTTATACCAAAAGTGAAGCCTTTGTCATGTTAAAGTGAAACTGATGAAATCCTTATTTGAAGCTCACTTCAGAATCATCCTTCAAATCTGTTTATAATGTCATTATAAGCCATGGCCCTTGACCTTGGTGAGTCAAAGCAGAGATGAAAACAAGCTTGTATTATATATGAAGGTACACATCTCTAATCCCAGCATAGAGGAAGCGAAGGCAGAAGGACCCCAGATTGAGAGGATCCTGGAGTTTCCCAGTCAAAACCAAAATTACAAATGCAAATCAAGAGAGGCAGGTGGAAGAAAGGAGAAAGTAAGGAAAAGAATGAGGGAGGGAAGGGGAAAGAAAGAAAAGAGAAGAGAAAGGGAAGAAAGGGGAGGGAAGGACAGATGAAAGAAAGGAGAGAAAAGGGAGGAAGGAGAGGGGGAAAGATGGAAAAGACTGCATCTTCCTGGGAAGTAAAAGTAGATTAGATTTCTTGGGTAGGCAGGTAGGGACTGGGACAGGAGGGATTAGTTTAGGAGCTTGGTGGGAGAGATTACTGAGAGAAATTACTAGAGTTACAAGGCATTTCAGGGCAAGATAGAAACCTACTGCAGTGGAAAAAAGCAGGAATCTACAATGGTGACAAGCTAAGACTCCTAGTAGAGGGGAATATGGAGCCTAAACTGGTCAACTCCTATAGGCAGGTATCTTAGTTAGGGTTTTACTGCTGTGAACAGACAGCATGACTAAGGCAAGTCTTATAAAAAACAACATTTAATTGGGGCTGGCTTACAGGTTCAGAGGTTTAGTCCATTATCATCAAGGTGGGAGCATGGCAGCATCCAGGCTGTCATGGCGTAGGCAGAGCTGAGAGTTCTACATCTTCATCCAAAGGCTGCTAGTGGAAGACTGACTTCCAGGCAACTTGGGTGAGAGTCTTAAGCCCCCACCCACAGTGACACACCTACTCCAACCAGGTCATACCTATTCCAACAAGGCCACACTTCCAAATGGTGCCACTCCCTGGTCCAAGAATATACAAACCATCACATTCCACTCCCTGGCCCTCATAGACTTGTTCAAAAGCATGAGTTTATGGGGGCCAGACTTAAACATAGCATAATGCAAATGCATTTAGTCCAACTTTCAAAGTCCTCATAGTCTATAGCAGTCTCAGCAATGTTAAAAGTCCAAAGTTCAAGGGCTCTTCTGAGATTCATTCAACTAATTAATTGTAATCTCCAAAGCAAGGCAGGAAACCAGCTGAGCAAACTCCAAACTGCATCTCCATGGCTGATGTCAAAGCAGTCTGCAGTTCTCCATTCGTTTTTCATCTTTGTTGACTGCAACAAACTGCTTTCTCCTGGGTTAGTTCCACTCCCTGTTAGCAGCTTTCCTCAGCATGTATCCCATGGCTCTGGCATCTTTAACATCTTTGAATCTCCAAGGCAATTTCAATGTTACAGCTTCTTGTTTCAGTGTATAGGATTCCACTTGATCTTTTGGACTCCTCCTAAGGGCTGGCATCACTTCTCCAGCTCTGCCCTCTGTAGCACTCTAAGCTCAGGTTGATCCACTCCAGGATGGCTGCTGTTCTTGGTGATTATCCCATGGTACTGATATCTCCAATACACTGGGGTGTTCCACTCCAACTAGGCTTCACCAATAGCCTTTCGTAGGTTCTCTTCATGGTGACAAGCATCAAATCCTTTGCCTGACCCCTTCAGTCCTGGGCCATCAACTACAGCTGAGATTACACCTTCTCCAATGGCCTTCCATGACTTCTCACAGTGCCAAGCCTCAGCTGTTCTTCATGACATCTTCATGCCTTCAAAACCAGTACCACCTGGGTGACTCTTACACATTACTAAGTCCAGCTGCAGCAAGAGGTACAACCTTGGCTGTTTCTGGAACACAGCTTCTTTGTGCTCCCAGAAAACAACTCCCAGATTTCAACTCAGTCATGCTGGTCTCTTCCTAATCATTGCTAATGTCTTAGCTCCAGCTAACCAGCATCAATTGCCCCAGTAGTTCCTTCCATTCTTAACTCTAGAGTCAGAGTCACATGTCTGAAGCTGCCCCGTTCTGCTGCTTACAGGAACTAGAACATGATCCCCTTGTACTATTACATTATAACTGGCTTTATGTTTTCTAAATCCTTCACTACTTAAGCTTGACTATCCTGGTTCTTGCTCTGTAGATTGACCTTGAATACTGAGATCAGCATGCCTGTCTCATGGGATATCTCCTTCCATTGATGCACGAAAAGGCCATTCTCTGCTATATATGCAGTCTTGTGTACTCCTTTGTTTATGGCTTAGTCTCTGAGAATTCTGGGGGTCTGGTTGGTTGATATTGTTGTTCTTCCTATGGAGTTGCAACCACTTTCAACTTCTTCAGTCCCTCCTTAACTCTATTAGAGAAGCCACTCTCAGTCCAATGGTTGGCTGGTAATTTCTGTCTCTGTATTTGCAAGGCTCTGGCAGGGCCTCTCAGGAGACAGCCATATCAGGCTCCTTTCAGCATACACTTCTTGGTATCCACAATATTGTCTGGGTTTGGTAATTGTATATAGGATGGATACCAGGTAAGACAGTCTCTGGGTGGCCTTTTTTTTAAGTTTCTGCTCTACACTTTATCTTCATATTTGCTCCTGTGAGTATTTTGTTGTCCTTCTAAGAAAGACCAAAACACCCACACTTTGACTTTCCTTCTTCTTAAGCTTTATGTGGTCTGTGAATTGTATCCTGGTTATTTGGGGCTTTGGGGCTAGTATCCACTTATCAATGAGTGCATGCCATGTGTGTTCTTTTGTGATTGGGTTACCTCACTCAGGATGGTATTTTCTAGTTCTATCCATTTGCCTAAGAATTTAAGGAATTCATCATTTTTAATAGCTGAGTAGTACTCCATTGTGTAAATGTCCATTTTCTGTATCCATTCCTCTGTTGAAGGACATCTGAGTTCTTTCCAGCTTTTGGCTATTATAAATAAGGCTGCTTTGTACATAGTGGAGCATGTGTTCTTATTACATATTGGAGCATCTTCTGAGTATATACCCAGGAATGGTATAGCTGGATCCCCAGGTAATACTATGTCAGATTTTCTGAGGAACCACTAAACTGACTTCTGAGCTCAAAGCACAAATCACACCCCACACAAAAATAGTGGGAGACTTTAACACCCCAGTCTGAGCAATGGACAGACCATGAAAATAGTAACCAAACAGAGATATAGTGAAACTCACAGAAGTTATGGATCTAACAGATACTTATAGAACATATCACCCTAAAGCAAAAGGTATATTCTTTTGCTCATGGTACCCTCTCCTAAATTAAGCATATATAATTGGCCACAAAACAGGCCTCAACAAATACAAGAAGATTGAAATAATCCTATATCCCCTTTCAGATCACCATGGACTAAGGCTGATCTTAAATTCCAACAAAAACAACAGAAAACACATAAACACATGGAAACTGAACAACACTCCACTCAATGATAACTTGGTCAAGGAAAAAATAAAGAAAGAAATTAAAGACTTTTTAGAATTTAATGAAAATGAAGACACATCATACCAAAACTTATGGGACACAATGAAAGCAGTGGTAAGAGGAAAACTCACAGTTTTAAGGGGCTCCAGAAAAAAACTGGAGAGAACTTACCCTAGCAGCTTAACAGCATATCTGAAAGTTCTAGAACAAAAAGAAGCAAATACACCCAAGAGGAGTAGAGTGCAAGAAATAATCAAACACAGGGCTGAATCAACCAAATAGAAACAAAAAGAAGTATACAAAGAATCAACAAAACCCTTAGCCAGCCTAACTAGAAGACACAGAGACAGTATCCAAGTTAATAAAATCAGATTTGAAAAGGGAGGCATAACAACAGAAACTGTAGAAAAAAAATCAGCTCTTACTACAAAAGTTTATACTCAACTAAATTAGAAAATCTGGATGAAATGGATAATTTTCTATACACATACAAGGTTCCAAAGTTAAAGCAGGATCAGATAATCCATCTAAACAGTCCCATGAACCCTAAAGAAATAGAAGCAGTCATTAATAGTCTCCCAACTAAAAAAGGCCCAGGACCAGATGGGTTTAGTGGAGAATTCTATTAGATTTTTAAAGAAGACCTAAAACCAATACTCTTCAAACTATTCCACAAAATAGAAACAGAAGGTACTCTACCCAATTCATTCTACAATGTCACAATTACACTTATACCTAAACCACTTAAAGACCAAATGAAGAGAGAAAACTTCAGACCAGTCTCCCTTATGAACATTGATGCAAAAATACTCAATAAAATTCGTACCAACCGAATCCAAGAACACATCAAAATGATCATTTACCATGATCTAGTAGGCTTCATTCCAGGGATGCAAGGATAGTTCAATATACAGAAATCCATCAAAGTAATTCACTACATAGACAAAGTCAAAGAAAAAAAAAACACACATGATCATTTCATTAGATGCTGAAAAAGCATCTGACTTTTCTCAGTGATTGACTGTGACCTGAAAATAAAAGGCTCTACTAAGTAGAATTGGTTATGCTATCAAGGTCAAATCACCTCTGATGAAATCAAAATATCAGTGTTGCACTCTGATTTCCTAAATTACAACTGGTGTGGCTATTGAGGAGATCCATTGATAGGAGAAAATGTGGGGTGAAGAGAAACATTCTTTAACCCAACTATTATATGTCAGTCTTTCAGTGATCTGGCTCTTAGTTGAGTCACATGGACAAAAATGAGTTTGATGGGAAAATTAGATTGTCAAGTTGATACACTTGGGAAGAGGGAATTTCAGCTGAGGAGTTGCCTCTATCAGATTGGCTAGGTGGCAAGTCAGCAGGGCATCTTCTTGATTGCTACTCATGAACGAAGGCCAACTATGGGTAGTGCCATCCCTAGGCAAGTTGACCTTGGATGCATAAGAAAGTTAGCTGCGTTGAACATGCAAGAAAGCAATATTCCTCCACAGTCGCTGCTTCAGAATCTTCCTTTACATGTCTCTGTCACAATGTCCTGCTCCAACTTTCGTCAATGATGGACCATAACCTGTAAGATAAAATAAGATCCCACATCCATGTTTTTCTTTTGGTCATGGTGTTTATCTCAGCAACATAAATCAAACTAGAACAAGGAGATAAACTTGATTTCTGATAAAATGCCTTCTTCTGAGGGCAGACCTTGTTAATGAAGAAATATTCTAGCCTAGTGTTAAATTTCTAATTTTCTTCTTCCACTCCCAAAAGCAGGAATAGATATTTTGCTCTAATTTTCACTGTGAAATTCTGGCACTGCTCCTAGAAACAAGATCATTTGTGTCAGTACACCTCCAAGGCACAGCTCCATGTGGATTTAGTTCTTGGAGTTGTCCAGTCAGACTCTAGCAATTCTCCAATGCCAATGCAGCGTTCTGTTTCTGCACTATTTCTCCCGGGTAGCTTTTGCTTCAGGGTTTCTTCTCTGGATTGCTGTGGTTCTCTGGCCCTCTTTCTCCACTCACTGGGAACTGAGTGGTTGACTCCACTTCTCTGATGTGTGTAAGAATGGTTTTTGTTTTCAGTTGGCTGAGAAGAAGTTTTAGTTGTAATTTGTTTGAATGTAAAAACAGTGATTTTCAAACTGCGTCAATTTTGTACTGAGATTCAGAAGTCAGACATGGGTAAGATAAACTAATATTTTCCTGGTAACCAAATAGAAGAGTGAAACAAGAACATTTTGGATATAGTAACCACCCCAATGCCCAGACACCCTTTTAGGTTAGTGAAGTCATTCCTTACGAACTATGATAAGCTGTGTCCAAATCCAGATTATAGTGCTAAGGAGATGATTTGGTGGGGAAATAACCTGCTTTAAAATTGTGAGGATGTGAGTTGAGATCCAGGCAAATGTCAGACACAATGGTGTGCATCTTTAACAACAGCGCTGAAGGAAAGGGTAAAGAGACAGATCTCCAAATCTCATTGGCCAGCCAGGCTAGTGACGATGTTTGCCTGGCTTAGTAAAAAACAGAGTCTCAGAAAATAAGGAACAGAGTT
This sequence comes from Mus musculus, assembly GCF_000001635.26. Taxonomy (NCBI): domain Eukaryota; kingdom Metazoa; phylum Chordata; class Mammalia; order Rodentia; family Muridae; genus Mus; species Mus musculus. The sequence continues at coordinate 80,907,576 of NC_000072.6, read as the reverse complement.
ATCAAAGAAGAAGCCTGACTGCCTCATACATTTGAAGCCACATGGGAATATCCATACACAGTACACTTGTCAGGTTCACACACTCACATATTTATGCATACATACACACATACTCTCACACACACACAAATACTCCTGTTAAACCAGGTCTCTCTCTTCTGTGTTGAAACACACACACACACACACACACACACACACACACACACACACACAAATGGGCCCATGCCGTGTCACAGTTCACCTACCCTACTTACTGAACTGATTTTTCCATTTCTTGGCATTATTTTACATATCTGAGCATCTGAGGGTAGATCTTTCTGAACTTTAATCTCTGCCAACTTGATGAGAGGCTGGATGTTCCTTTTGAGTCCCCTTAGGCAACACTCCAAATTATTGTGCATGAGTGGGTTTCTGCCAGGATGCCTTTTCATTATTTTCTGTAACTCTGCACATTTTCTTGGTTTGAAAATTTTAAATTAAGCCTATCTATTTTTTTGCTCACTGTCACTACACTAGCTCTCATCAAATCCATTCTACTTCATGTCATTCAACTGTTATTTAGGAAGACCATCCTGAAAATACAGATTATATAGATATAGAGATAGAGATAGATAGAGATAGGTAGATATAGATAGATAGTGTTTGTATGTGTGTGTGTGCGCGCTCACGCTTGCGAGTGCACGCGCATGGGTGAATGTATATAATATAGCATATACATGCCTATATGCATGAATATGTGCATACTTGTGTATGTTTATATGTTTATATCTTTTATGTGCATATATACATCTATGTAAGTATACATGAATGTATGTGTATATATGCATGCAGTTAAGTATGTCTATGTGTTAGAATATATACTGTGTATACATATGTATGTTCATATGTACATATTTATGCACATGCACCTATATACAAATATATAGTTGTGCATGCACATATAGACACACACATATATGTGAATATTTTCCTATATATTTCTATAAATAATAGAAAAATTGTGATGGTGACAACATGGTTGTGCTTTAGTCAGTGCCCTTGCTGGGATTTCTACAGTCTTTTTGCAGTGTTAAGAAGGATAATTGGAAAATGCAAAGGTACCCAGGTTAAATTAATCATGCAGAATTAGAACTCTTCAGTGCCTAACTGAGAACAGTGTGGTCCAGTTGGACCACTCCTCAAAAGTGGAACTCATAAAATAAGGCACATTTAAAGTCACCATATCTATCTTGACATTGACTGAGAGAATAGCTGTCTAAGTGAGTAAGGCAAAAGCCATACATATTGAATTCCTGAGTTCAAATCCCTAGAACACATGTAATACTAGGATTTCATAGAGTATTTCTGTAATTTCAGTTGTCTAACAGTGAGATGGGAGCTGGATATGGGAGAATCATTGGAAACACTCAAGCCCACATTGAGTACACATGGGCAAACAAGTGATCCTGTCACTGTCTAAGGTGCAAGATGAGATTCACTCTTGAGGTTGTCTTCTGACTTCCATAAACATACCATGGTGTGTACATGCCTTGACTCACAAACCAGAACACAAACGTATGCACATGCTGAAGATATCTAAAAGGTGAGAAGAATTGCTTAGTTGATTATTATAATAGGCTCATTTAAGGCTATTTTTCCCCACAGCACACAATGGATCAGCTATGCAATATGCATTGCAGTTTTACACCCTGGCATTGGGGAGGTTTTGCTAAATATGTTGTATTTTATTACCAATAGGCCATACTGCTTGTAACTAAGCAGGGCTTATTTTTCTTCTTGTCTGAGAAATGTTTTATGTGTCTACTGGTCTAGCTATATGGCTGAGGTGTCATTGAACTTCTAATCCTCCAACCTATGACTTCCAATTGCTGGAATTATCAACACAAGCCAACGCACCCAGCTTGGTTTTAAATAATAAATATCCTTTTATAGAAAGAAAAGAGTGTACTGTGTGTCAGTTACTGTCATTGTCTGGTGCAAAAGCAAAGGGAAAATCACACTGAATCAGGAGGTAATCGCTCCACCATTCTCATTACCATAACCTCCCCAAATGCTCATAGCTAACACAACAGGTTGTGGATAGATCCTTGTCATCTGGTGTGAAGATAGTTTCATAATCCTGAATGCTGGAACATCTTTTCAAACAGGTTGGGGTAAGGTTAAACAGACATTTGTTAGCAGCCCAAATGCCTAAACACTGAATAAAAGGGGGGATCCTAGACAAGATTGGCAGTTAAACACTTGATCCATGTTAAGATACTTGTTCAGTGGTTCCAGAAGGCTTTTGCTGTGCATATTTGGAAGATGACATAAGTAGTTGCTGCTATTCTGACTATAAGCAGCTTTGATGTTTACGAGGCTTTACTAAATATTATAGTCTTCGGGTCTGGCTGAGAAATGGGTGGTAGCATATGAATCGAACACATATTGACCTACCAGTGTGAAAGAATTTACAAGTCGGGTTTTATAAGGAGATACACTCATTCATACTAAAGTACTGAAGTCAAGTCATCAAGACTAGGAATTTAAACCAAAAAAAAAAAAAATTATTAGTTGGAAGGAGAAATTTTACATTCTACTCATGCGCATCTCTCTGAAAGGAAGAAATTAAGATATACAATCTGCTTTTTAAAATGAAACAATACCCCCAGATAGAGCTGTCTCTTGTGAGACTGTGCTGAGGCCTAGCAAACAGAAGTGGATGCTCACACTCAGCTATTGGATAGATCACAGGGCCCCCAATGGAGGAGCTAGAGAAAGTACCCAAGGAGCTAAAGGGATCTGCAATCCTATAGGTGGAACAACAATATGAACTAACCAGTACCCCCTGGAGCTCGTGTCTCTAGCTGCATATGAATCAGAAAATGGCCTAGTCAGCCATCAGTGGAAAGAGAGTCCCATTAGTCGGGCAAACTTTATATGCCTCAGTACAGGGGAACAACAGGGCCAAGAAGTGGGAGTAGGTGGGGGAGCATGTGGGGGACTTTTGTGATAGCCTTGGAAATGTAAATGAAATAAATACCCAATAAAAAAAGAAAAAAAGAAAATGAAACAATACAAGTACACACACATGTACACATGCACACACACATACATGTGTACTCACACACAAAGAGAAAGAGAGAGCAACAATGATAGCTCATCAAACCATTTGCTTTTATTTATTTTCTTTATTTTTTCCTGATGGAGTCTATTTATTGTTTCCCATGTATACACAGGACAATCATTCATTAACCACACCCCTTTAAAGAAAAGTCACTCTCTTACCCCAGCCACCATCAATTTCCAATAGCTCCTCGCTCAGATATCTTGAGAGGCCATTGTCCCTCTAGTATGAAGTGTTTTACTAGCTGGCCCTTGTATGGGTAATTATTGCTGCTGTGATTTGTGTGTCCAGTAGGCATACCATGTCCAGAAGACGGCACATCATAGCACTTCTTCACTTCTTTAGCTCTCACATGCTTTCCAAACCCTCTTTTATGATGGTCCATGGAGAATGTGAGTTTGGGAGCCAGATATGATGAGAGAGGTCCTTTGGGGAATTGAAGTAGGAACAGGGTTGGGTGGATATTATGAACAGATGCTGTACATATATATTAAATTTTCAGAGAATAATAAAAATAACTTAGAACACTAAAAACAAAATATAGATCATTGGCCTTGATTCACATACAGTGTAATAGACTCCAGTCCATTTATTCATGCAAATATTACTAATAATAGTTATTCTTAGGATCTGTTTTTTAATATACAATTTTAAAATTTTAGATAGGATCTCACTATGTAGCCCTGTCTATCCTCTACCTCACTGTGCAGACAAGAATGACTTCAAATGTACAGAAATCTACCTCCTTTCCCCTCCTAAGTAATGGGACTAAAGATGTGACATCAAGTGTGGCCTCGTTTTACATTGCAAATGAAAGAAAAACATATGTAATAGATGTAAAGGAATCCTGTGAACCAGGCCTGATATCGTAGGTCTCTATAATTTGAGATTGTTAGGAAGCTGAGGTAGGGGAGTCAAAAGTTCAAGACCATCCTAGTCAGAGAGAGCTGAAGGCAAGGCTGGAATACCTAGTAAGACTTTGTCTCAAAAAGAAATAACAAACAAAGGAAAAGAAAATGAAAAATGAAAAGAGGGTTGAGAATATATCTTAGCTGTAGAGCTCTTGCCCTGTATGCACAAAGTGCTAGGTTCAATTATCAATAATACCCAAAGAAAAATAAAAAAGAAACCTTGCATATGTTTGCTCACTACAAAATAAACATGATTTCAAAAGATTTATATTTTTATGTATATATGTGAGAATTCAAAAGCAAAGAGTATAGAAGAGATTAAGAGCCCAGCCTAATAATTGTCAAACTACTATTTATGGCAAAGGTGCTTAAAATTAGACAAGCTAGGAAACGGCTCAAATGGTAAGGCTGAAAATTGGGTCCAATTCCCACTATTCATGTGCTGAAAAGAGAGATCAATTACATAGGTTGTCTCCATATGTGTGCCATTGCATGCTTATATATGTGTGACACATGTCAAAACATACACACATATAGATATACATACACACACAAAAAACAGTGGGTAAAAAATGAAACAAACAAATTTTAAAATGGGATAAGTTTCAGAAGTTCACAGCAATTTTTGATGTTCTCAATTTCCAAATTGTTCTGACCTGAAGAACTGTGACTCAGAGACATTAGTGGTTTGATATGCCATTAGTTGTTAATAGGGATCACCAAGTTATGGCATCTAGGAGACACATTTCAGGCGAACTAAGAGAGAGCTTAAAAGCCTTGATGATCAGGTCATTTTCTAATCCTGATGTGTGGTTGAGCAACCTTGACATCTCTAGAAGGTAGAGAGAAAGTTGCCATCAGCATCTCTTGAAATTGAATCCAGTTATTCCTAGGCTATTTTAAGGAGAGGAAGAGGATAAAAAAATACTTAAACCAAAAATTAATTTATAAGGTAGGCATACAATATAGAGCTTATCATTTAAATAAAACATGCACCTTCCTGAAAAAAAATCTGAATTAAAGGAACAAAAAAATGTTTAAAGCTAAGTAGAACAAGGCTCAGTTAAGGTTGTGCACAGCAGGATCTGCTTGATTCAGTATGGCTTTTCACACATATGCTTTCCCTCCACATTCTTCTGAGGCCCTCAAACTGTTTCCACTGTACCACAAATCCTTCAGAAAAACCTTTCTATAGACATCTCTAAAACACATACATAAAGATTTAAAACTATGTAGAATAAGTGGATAACAGAGTTAAGAAAATTTCTTTTTTTTTAATTAGGTATTTTTTTCATTTACATTTCATATGCTATCCCAAAAGTCCCCCATACCCTCCCCCCCACTCCCCTACCCACCCACTCCCACTTCTTGGCCCTGGTGTTCCCCTGTACTGAGGCATATACAGTTTGCAAGACCAAGGGGTCTCTCTTCCCAATGATGACCGACTAGGCAATCTTCTGCTACATATGCAGCTAGAGACATGAGCTCCGGGGATACTGGTAAATTCATATTGTTGTTCCACCTATAGGGTTGCAGACTCCTTTAGCTCCTTGGGTACTTTCTCTAGCTCCTCCACTGGGGGCCTTGTGTTCCATCCAATAGCTGACTGTGAGCATCTACTTCTGTGTTTGCCAGGCACTGGCATAGCCTCACAAGAGACAGCTATATCAGGGTCCTTTCATCAAAATCTTGCTGGCGTATGCAATGGTGTCAGCATTTGGAGGCTGATTATGGGATGGATCCCCGGATATGGCAGTCTCTAGATGGTCCATCCTTTTGTCTCAGCTCCAAACTTTGTCCCTGAAACTCCTTCCCTGGATGTTTTGTTCCCAATTCTACGAAGGGGCAAAGTGTCCATACTTTGGACTTTGTTCTTCTTGAGTTTCATGTGTTTTGCAACTTGTATCTTGTATCTTGGGTATTCTAAGTTTCTGGGCTACACTAAAGCTCTCTCTCTCTCTCTCTCTCTCTCTCTCTCTCTCTCTCTCTCTCTCTCTCTCTGTGTGTGTGTGTGTGTGTGTGTGTGTGTGTGTGTGTGTGTATGTGTGTCACAAACTGAGTCCACTTAGCAATTTAGCATGTCTCTGAGATTGACCACTTGGGATTGGACAGTTTATATGTGAGGTTATTCCTGGGGGACACTGATTCTCATTTCCTCAGAAGTCATTAATATGAATTATAGTGTCTGGGGGAGGGGACACATAGAGATTTCCTTGTCCTTGTTGGCTTCTCACCTGCTGTTAGTATGCATTTTTTAATTTTGTTTGTGAGATTATAATACATTAAAAAATAAATCAACCCAAACTGATTTTGGCCAATGTTTTACTATAGTGACAGAAAGCAAACTTGGACAATGTTCCTATGAGAAATATCTCAAAATACAAGGTAGAGAATGATACAGAAAGACATGGGACAGCCATCTCTGGCCTCCACCTACACTAACTATGTATGTCAGTACATTTGCATATACACACAAACACACAAGTGTATGTGAACACAAATGCATGTATATATCACATGTAAGTAAGTTTACATGTACAAACATGCACACGTGTACAGCATGTGCTTACACATATACATAATACATCTATATGCATACGGAACACCTACACTAATGTATGCACTCAGACACAGTATATATGTATATACTACATGGGTATGCACATACAAAACAGTTCACTGCAGTTTCCTGTTTCGTTAACATGGCTTTGGTGATGTACATGACAAGTTTTTGTAAACATTACTACTCCCCTTGCCCCCCACAGTGCAGATATCCTAGGAGAACCTGAGTGGAAATTTTGTATTTTTTCTAATTAGATATTTTCTTTATTTACATTGCAAATTTTATCCCCTTTCCTCATTTCTCCCCCGAAAACCCCCTATCCCATTCTCCCCCCCCCCTGCTCATTAACCTACCCATTCCTGCTTCCCTATCCTGGCATTCCCCTACACTGGGGCATCAAGCCTCTCCTCTCATTGATGTCCCACAAGGCCCTTCTCTGCTACATATGCGGCTGGAGACATAGGTCCCTCCATGTGTACCCTTTGGTTGGTGGTTTAGTCCCAGGGAGCTCTGGGGGTACTGGTTGGTTCATATTGTTGTTCCTCCTATGGAGCTGCAAACCCCTTCAGTTCCTTGGGTCCTTTCTCTAGCTCTTCCATTTGAGACCCTGTGCTCCATCCAATGGATAGTTGTGAGCATCCACTTCTGTATTTGTCAGTCACTGGCAGAGCCTATCAGGACACAGCTATATCAAGTTCCTGTCAGTAAGAACTAGTTGGCATCCACAATAGTGTCTGGGTTTGGTAATTGTATATGGGATGGATCCCCAGGTGGGACAGTCACTGGATATCCTTTCCTTCAGTTTCTTCCCCAAAGTTTGTTTCTGTATTTCCTCCAATGGGTATTTTGATCCCCCTTCTAAGAAGGACTAAAGTATCCACACTGTGGTCTTTTTCTCCTTGAGCTTCATATAGTCTGTGAATTGTATCTTGGGTATTCCAAACTTCTGGGCTAACATCCCCTTATCAGTGAGTTCATACTATGTATGTTCTTTTGTGATTGGGTTACCTCACTCACGATGATATCTCCTTTTACAAAGCTCAAGTCCAAATGGATCAAGGACCTCTACATAAAACCAGATACACTGAAACTAATAGAAAATAAAGTGGGGACGATGCTCAAGCACATGGGCACAGGGAAAATTTTGTATTTTAAATGAACTTCTCAAGCTGACTTTTAGGTGTTTAATGGTTTAAGAGACACTTTCATAAGTCAATGTGACTGAATTTATTTACAATTCTGGTGGAAATAAAGGCAAACAAAAAATGAGATGACAAGTTGTGTTTTTGAGGCTTAAATGCTTGTGGAGGATCAGGGCTATGGATCAGGACAGAAATAGGCAGAAAGCCAAACTCATTAACATTCTTACTGGCTCCCTGCCTGATTTCCTAGTGACCTGATCATCTTTTAAACAATTCACCAATCAACAATAAATATTTATTAAGAATATGTGGCATGCTCACTGTGTGGTATGATTTCTCCCAGTCCCTGGACATATGGACATTCATTGTGCATCACCTCTCAGTATTTATCAAATCTCTTGGCAGGATGGATGTGCTGCACCCAAATTGCCCTCAGCATACTATGTATGAGGGAAGTGAAAAGGCCACTTATAAAGTGTCGGGTTTACACAGAAAAACCTCATAGGATTATTTGAATGCAGCTGAGGCTTCAGAATCCTTTTGACTGGGGCTGAGAATGGAGCTCATTGGGTCAAATGCTTGTGTTTGATCCCCATCTCTGCATAAACCATCATGGTGGTGCAAGCCTGCAGTACCAGTAGTTGGAAGATCAAGACAGGAGGTTTTGTAATTTAACATCATTCTCAGACCCATAGTCACTTTGAGGCCAATCTGTAATACACAGCAAGAAGCCTAGGAGAGAAAAGAAACAAGAAAGCAAGAAACAGGAAAGAAGGAAGGAAAGAAAGAAAGAAAGAAAGAAAGAAAGAAAGAAAGGAAGGAAGGAAGGAAGGAAGGAAGGAAGGAAGGGGGAGAGAGAGGGAGAGAGAGAGAGAGAGAGAGAGAGAGAGAGAGAGAGAGGAAGGAAGGAAGGAAGGAAGGAAGGAAGGAAGGAAGGAAGGAAGGAAGGAAGGAAGAAAAGTAATTTTTGGATGGACACAAAACACAGACACAGTCCCAAACACATTCTTTAAGAGAGTAAAAGAGAGAATAGAGCAGAGGGAGAAAAAGAAAGAGGGGGGGGGGAGAGGAAAGGAGAGAGTATTACATATACATATGTGTTTGGGTAGGTGTGTGTAGTCATGAATGCATGCACACATACATGTAAAATCCATAAGTTGTTATCTGTGTTTTATGTAATTTCTAAGCACCTTTTTATTTACTTATTTTGAGACACAGTTTCTCACTGTATGTGGGTTCAATAATTTGGTTAGACTGTCTCGGCCATGAAATCCAGATGTGGACTCCAAATTCAGAAGATCTATCACTTTCTTCTAGGCTCTGAGGGGACTGTGTTCACATGTATGAACACACTCTCAGACAATAAATAAAACTAAAATTTTAGAAAAAAAAACCCTAAAATTTCAGAAACAAAATAATTAAGTTGCATTTATTATATATTGACTATTAAGTCCTAAAGTTGTTTGTTCTAAAAAAATAATAATTTATCCTGCCTTTAAGATAGAACTTGTGGATGGTATTTTTATAAGTAATAATACTGATATTTTCATAATTTATTTACAATATCTGCAACTAAGAGCTAAGGTGGTAGGTCTAGTAAGGTCCTCGTCTTGCAAGTGTGAATTTGATTCTTCAGAATCCACATAAACTAGGTAAGGATGATGACATGCACCTGTGATCCCAAGGCTGCAGAGGTGGACAAGCTTGCCTCTCAGGGGTTCCCAAGCTAGCAAGCGTAGCCTATCTGCTAAAGTTCAGATTAGCGAGTAAATGTGTCTAGATAAAAAGGAAATAAGGTAGACTGTATTTGAGTACATCATTTGAAGTTGCCCTTTGGTCTCCATACTTGTTTACACACACATATTTACATACACACCTGCAACTTCACAAACATATATAAATGAGTGTCCAATCCCAGACTGAAAAAAAACATATTAACTCCTTGTGAATTCTTTTACAGGTCAACCAAAATAATGGAAATAATACATCTTTGCTTTACTAACAAATCAAAGGAAACTATAGGTCCAGATGTGAATAAATGGAACCCTGGTGAAGAAGGACAGAAGCAGAGCTGTGTGAACCTCATGGGCCACTATTAATGGCTTGAATATGCAGATGTGTATGCACTTTGTGAGGGAGGAATAATTGTTGCCTATCCAAACATGTTTGACCAGCCAACTGTGTCTGTCATTTCTCACTTCCAGAGATTCTAGTAGCCAGGAGTATCCCAGCATGCTGGGAGAAAAAGATAATTGTCTAAGTGCACCACAGAAATATATAATATATTTCTCTAGATGGTTATTTCATAATGCTTTGCTAATCTAAATCCTGTTTACATCTTAGTATTAACATTTACTTACTGAATGTATCCTTGATTATTTGTAGTGAAGTTTTCCTTAAATCAGAAGGAGAATTGCTGATGATACTAATTTTTTTTGAGTTGTTGAGAAAAGAACACAGAGTAACACAGCCAAACCATATAAGGAGGCAGAGAGATGCCTGGCCCACTTTCAGTACTCAATATCAATGACAGAAGTGTGTGTGTGTGTGTGTGTGTGTGTGCATTCCTATGTATGTGCGTATATGCAGTATAGGTGTGCTTATATAGAGGTCAGAGGCTGACATCGGGTATCCTACATTCAACCTTGTAATTTCAGACATTGGGAAATGAACATGGAACTCAGCAATTCAACTAAGCTAACTTAACAGCGAGCTCTGAAGAGTCAATTATCTCTACACTCCTATAGACTATGTGTGGTAACATACCTGGCTTGTTTCTTCTAATGTTGATACTGAAGATCCAAACTCAGGACTCCATGCCTGACCAGTAACCAATCCATTGATTGAACTATCTTCCTGGGCCCAATTATTGTTTTAGTTGTTTTTATTTCTATTTTTAATTTTTGGTTTTATGTTTTTCTACTTTAGAACTGATGAAATTCACATGGAAAGAAAAACATGGCCCTAATGTTTGGCTTGAATATGATGCTCCAAAAACACTTATGTTACATATATTTAAATTTCATTTTGATCATCATAAAAATTAGTATTTTTATGTTTGTATAATGCATATTATTAGGAAGGATAAAAATACAATCTTTCTTGTCCCTCTTGGGTCCTAATAGTTATAGTTTTTGAGTAATTCAAATCTGAAACAAAATATTTTCAAGAAAAAAACACAATCATATCAGAGGGGCAAGAAGAATCTTAAGATATCCAATTAAGACTGCAGGCATCAAAGAGAGATTTTGACAGTGTTGAAAGTATTCAGAGCCCCTGTATTTCCTTTAGACAGGAGCAATTTTGGGTTAATATTTTTGAGATGGGTGGGTGGCCCCATCCCTCAACCAGGGGCTGTGCCTAACCACTGGATATGGTCTCTAAAGGTTCTCTCTCTCCTTTGTTGGATATTTCAGCTGATGTCATCCCCATTGGATCCTGGGAGCCTCTTGCTTCCAGGTCATCTAGGACTTTCTAGTGGCTACCCTCCAGCTCCCCATCCCCCACTGCTATACACCTTCATTCAATTTCCTGACCCTCAGTACTTTACCATCTTCTCCCACACCTGTCCCTGCCCCCTCTCCCTTCCCCTCCTCTCTCTCTCCCTCTATCTCCTGTGATTATTTTGTTTCCCCTTCTAAGTAGGACTAAAGCATCTACACTTTGGTCTTACTTCATCAAAGAGTGGAGCAAAGACTAAAGAAAAGGCCATCTAGAGACTGCCCCATCTAGGAATTCATCCCTTATGCAGACACCAAACCCAGACAGTATCTCTCATGCCAAGAAGCACTTGCTGACAGAAACCTGGTATAGCTGGCCCCTGAGAACACCTGACTAATACAAATGCAGATACTCGCAGCTGACCATTGGACTGACTGAGCACGAAGACCCCAATGAAAGAGTTAAGGGAAAAACTGAAGAAGCTGAAGGGGTTTGCTAACCCCTAGGAAGAAAACCAATATCAATCAACCAGATCCCCAGAGTTCCCAGGGACTAAACCACCAACCAAGGAATACACACAGAGGAACCTATGGCTCCAGGTGCATATGTACAAGAGGATTGCATTATCTGACATCAATGGGAGGGGAGTCCCTTGGTCCTGTAGAGGCTTGATGCCTCAGCATAGGGGTATGCTAGGGCAGTGAGGCAGGAGTACGTGAGTAAGTGGAGGACCACCCTCATAGAAGCAGGGGCTTGTGGAGGGGAAACAGGGAGGGGGACAACATTTGAAACGTAAATAAATTAAAATAACCAATAAAAAAGAAAGTATTCAGAGCAACTTACCTATTAAGGCATCATTAGTGGACAAGGCATTATAAATGTACATGTGTGGCTTTGACATGATTTTCCATCAAGAAGAGGGCTACCTTTCAAATCAGTTTTCATATATATTTAAGTCATCAAAAGAAACTTAAAGAGGTCCCCTGTTACAGTCTTGCTTTCTGTTTATTTTTCCCTCTCTGCCTCATAATTTGCATCATCTTGTATTACTCTTTAATGAAGCACAAAGCAAAATAATCTCTCTAAAAACTTAGAGCATACATGAGTTTAGCATTACAACATCGACTCTGCCATCCTAGAAGCTTAGCCAAGAGTGTGTCATTTGAAGTGATGCCTGGCTCATTCTCCAAATAATGAACACATCTAATATTTCTCTTTGTTACGTAAGTGTGCTCTCTGTCTGTCTTTAGAAACAGCTACAGTTCAGGTGAATCTGCTGACTCTACACTATGTGACAGGGAAAGGTACTGGTTTTGCAAATGCTCAGGGCCCATTCATGAGACTTCAAATCTTGGCAACTTTTCTAAGCCCTTTATTGCTTTCTTTTGTTATATTACTTTTGCCAGTGTCTGGGGCTATGTTACAAGTTTTCATTCTACTGTTTTTGTTTGTTTGTTTGTTTGTTTGTTTGTTTGTTTGTTTTGTCCAAATATTTTGTTAGATTCCATGGAAGAAGCCTGCTCTGGAATTTTGGCAATGCCTAGTGGTTAGAAGGAAAGGAAGAGTGTAAAATCATGGAAGAACAATGATATTGGCCAACAAGTTGATAGAATTATGCAAGTTGAAAGAAAAAAGATGTAAAAATCATCAGGACACAAGACAGGATGTCTAATGTGTCTACTTTGTGAATGCAAGTCTTTCAGAGATGACTGATTAACGAAATAGTAAGGTATCTAGGATGATAGGGAGATAACAAGAGAGCTTAGCATTTTAGAACTCATCAGGGTGATGGCCATGTAAATTTCAACTACAACTTCAGAAATGTGGACCTCAGAATCACCGACAGGTTAACTTTTACTATCATCAAGAAGTTCTTTAGCCAGAGTAGTTTTTGCTCTAGCCAGAGACCATGATCCATCTATTTATTAATATGCATGAAGAACTCCAATTAGTCAATGTGAGAAAAGAACTGAAGTCCTATTCAGGATGAAAACTAGATCATTGTGTTTCATGGGACATCATCCTACCCTATCAGCCCCCCAAAGACCCGATGCAACTGCCAAATTCAATGTTACCTCTGGGGATTTACTAATAGAAAATTCTATAACATATTGCCCTGATAACTGTTTTCTAATAGAATAGCATCTTTCCTTGAAAAGGCCAGACATCATCTTCAGTATTGTATATGAATGTCCTCATGTGAAATAGATTCAATAAAATTAAAATCTACTAAAAAGTGGTGTTATTATATTGGCTTACATGATACAATTGGTCTAAGCAGTCCAACAGTGGCTGTCTTTATATTATAGAGATTGAGAGCTAATAAATACTCAGTCTAAGATGCTGGTTGCCTCAGCTGTCCCAACAGTGCTGGGAGCATGAAGCATTCATGAAGAACTACTGATCTTCACTCTATATTGGAAGGCTCTGTAGGTTCTGATATCAACAAAAAATGACATTGTTACCATCAGCAACAGGTTAGACGAACTCATGAATAAGCTAGGTGCCCTTACAAGATATGAAATCAAGAAGGCAAAGAACAAAGTACAAGTTTTCCTTGTTTCTGAGGCAACTCACATTTAGGAATGGTCCTCATATGTCAAATAGCCTAACTAAAAAAAACCCCACACAGCCATGTCCAGAGACTTGTCTAGTAGATGACTCTAGATCTTGTCAAGTTGGTAATTGCTATTATCCACCACAATTTTATTTGAATCAAGTTTTCTTTCTACAATGTACCAAATACATATTATAAGCAAAACACTTCCCCTTTTATCTCCAATATATATAATAAGAATTCCTTGACCATGATGTCATTATCTGTGGATCTTCATCTTATATTGCTTACCTCTATCCATGTCATAAAACTAGCAAAATGTAATATATTTTCTTAATAAATCAAATGAGAAAGTGATAAAGAGAAGTATTTTTCTGTAGTCAAACACAAGCATATAAGAAGAAAAATTGTCACTTGTTTATCCTATAGCCATTAATATCATAATTATTCATAAGGATGTATTTTTTATTTTCTCTAGACATAGCATAGTGTTTTCTTTTTCATTGCCCTTCAACAAGTAAGCAATCAGAATCCTGGTAGCTCTGCACAAGTATGGTATGGTGGTGATGCAACTTACATGATTATTTTTGTTTGTCTAAGGAAGTATAAGAAATTCTGTGGGTTCCCTCTGGTTGCCGCCCCCCCTTTACCTTGTAATAGAGGTAAGTGACATTTACTATTCATATCTCCATAATTGGGTGATACTGCCTAGAAAATATCAGAACACATTTTCTAGGCATCACAAGTGTGGGTGAAATGGCATGGAGACAGTGTAGTTCACTTCCAATTAAGTGCAACTGTCATTTTGTGGTGGTGGTTTGATTGAGAATCACCTTCACAGGCATATATTTGAACACTTAGTGATCAGGGAGTGGCACTATTAGAAAAGAATTAATAGGTGTGGCTTTGTTGGAGGCAGTGTGTCATTGGGGGTGAGTTTTGAGGACTTAAAAGCCCACACAGGTCTAGTGTCTCCTTCTCTGACTGTCAATCATGATACGGCTCTCAGCTATTGCCTCAGCTCCTATTTTCAGGCCTCCATGTTCCCCACCATGAAAATGGACTAAACCTCTGGAACTGTAAGCCACCCCCCAATCAAATGCTTTCACTATTGGAGTTGCTTTGGTTATGGTCTCTTTTTACAACAATAGAAAAAAGATTAAGACACATATCTGGTGGGAATGTTTTTTGCTTACATATTAAAATGACAAGGCTCAGAATTAGAAGAGATGGTGTTAAGACAAATGTGGCAGCTAACGTTGAGATCCTCCAATCAGAAAGTCTCTACCAAGAACTATTAGAGTTTCTCCTTTCTAACTCCTTATCTAGGAGAGATTTCTGGGTGGCAAACATGATTTGACCTGCCTTTTGATGTCATACTAAAAGATTTGAAGTGGAGTGCTCATGTTTATCAAAATTATCTATGCAACTTCCAATAACAAAGAAAATAGCGTCTGGACATCTTAGATTTTCAAGGCAGATAGTCTTAGCACGCTCCAAGTGAAGCCAGTAACAGGTGCGCCATCTTGGTAGATGATGTAATTTTCTTCAGTTTTGGTTATCTCATTAGTTAAGATAGATGTGGCACTGACAAAACAATCAACACCTTATCCTTTTTTCTTTAATTATAATAATATATTTAAATTACATTATCTAGTTCTATTAATTTGAGGAAACTGAATTACTATGGCAAATTTTATGAAAACAGTATGTTATGGCTATCAAGCAAACAGAACAAATTTGAGCCTTGATGAAGCAAGATTTCAAGGCTGTGCTATTGAGATTTTGAATGGCAGATGTTGAAGGCATTCACTGGAGACGTAGGGGATCTAGGATGATGTACAGAGCTCCAAGAAAGGCATTTTCGTTTGCCAAAGCATATACAGAATTGTCTGGAGTCTAACACCCTGGAGAGCTGCTGTGCAAAGCTGATCACTAGCCCATCATAAAAACAAGCAGCCCCAGTGCTTGTGAGAGAAATTGTAGCAAGAGCACAAAGGAGAGAAAAGCCTCAACACCTAAGTCCACCAGGAAGAGCAATGAAAAAGTACTCTACCTGTATCAGAATTCTGTACTGGAACCCAACCCATAGATAAACATATAGATATGTATTAACTTTTCATTAAATCAGCTCATATTAAAATAGTAACACAGCTGTCTCCAACCTGAGAGCAGCAAAGAACCTGGGAGATAACTCACTAGCCTCAATCTGGTGCCTAGAGCTGGTGGGTCCTTTAGAGAGTGGCTGGTCCTCAGACAAAGACAGAAGCCATAAAACACTGAGTCTCATGCTGGAGAAGGCTAAATAAACTAAATGGCAAGAGTTAAAGCCACAGGAGGAAAAGGCAAAAAGCTTACTTCTCCTGAGCCCTATCTTTTCTGGGCTGCTACCAGAAGGCACCATCCATGCTTGTGATGTGTCTTCCCACATCAATCAAGGTGACCATGAAAATACCTTAGGTGAGGTTTCCTCCTCAGCTGATTCTAATGTGTGGCAAGTTGCTATTAAAACCAAATTTCATGTTATCCATAATTGAAGTGGTGGAAAAAGAGAAAAGAAGAGAACAACAACAAAAAAGAAATGAAAATCTATACACTTCGTGCCAATGGTGCCCTTAACATCTGAAAGCACATTTGTCCAATACTTCGGGATAGAAGAAAAAATGACTCATTATTTTTGGAAATAGGAGCACTCCATAGTGCTTGAGCTTTCCTTTATAAAACAATTAGTTTTCAAGGGAAATTTAATTTTGTTTGTCAGTGTTTTTTCTAAGTAAATGGAAAACTCTTATCAAGAGTTAATTATATTTCATTTGCTAGAATTTGTTAGAATATAAAAGTCTGGGAAGGCAGCAGCTATGGAGCCATATGCCTATAATACCCACAATCAACTTTCAGTTTTAATTTTGTTATGCTTGTTTTAAAATAATAGCTATAATTAAAGATGTGCCCTCCCTTTGAGACTATGTATTTGTTTCAAGCCATATTTGTTGGGCACTTACCAGGTATTGAGGTAGACAAAGGGATGTGTTGAGTGATAAGCGGTACAGTTTCAGTGCTATGTGTTATGATGGCAAGGTTAAGGTTATTAGGTGTTGAGGATTCTCTTTCCTTTGTGTTCTTGCTACAGTTTCTCTCACAAGCACTGGGGCTGCTTGTTTTTACGATGGGCTAGTGATCAGCTTTGCACAGCAGCTCTCCAGGGCGTTAGACTCCAGACAATTCCATATTTGGGAAATGTTACTTTAATAGGTATATCTTCTGTGTGGTTGTAAGTCCTGTCAAATCAGTAGTCAAGTTTAATAATTACAAATTCACCCTTATCAACTTGTCAAACAAATATATCACTGTAATATCACAATATTTCACCCTTGACCCCTAACATTTCATGTTCATTTTGTAACACAAGATTCAATTACTGTTTTCCTAACATCCCCAGCATTTAACAAATTTAAATATGTTCATAGATTCTTAGACCTTGTCAATTCATAACTAGGAGTATTGCTAAAAGAATAATAAAAATATTTCTTATAATTAATATCAAATAATCTATATACCCATTAATATTCTCCATTTTAAAAGGAGAAATGGGGGCATAGCAAGGGAAGTGCAAGCCAAAGCAAGAGCAGAATCCAGTAAGAGCAACACTGCATCCTGCAATTCCATGTCTCACATCTGAAATCAAGGATGACATCATTAAGGCTCCAACAGCCAGGGATACATCTGTGCTTCCAATTCTGCCAATGTCAACCAATGTATGAAGTCTATCTTTTGAGCCAGTTACACTACACTTCTTCATGTCCCACAATCCTGACATGTCCATCATACTTGGACTTCCCTCAAAACAGAACTTTCACCTCCATAACCATATTACTAGGTTTTCTGGAGGTCTATATAGAAATTTGATCCTATAGCACATTTCCTGACATCGGCTAATTTCTAGAATCTTGGTACAATCTTCCCCACCTCATGTAATGTTGTATGACTGCAAAAGTACCATCAGGTGGATGATACTTCTAAGACCATCTGCCAGCCTGAAATATAGCCTGGTTTCTTTCTACTACAGCTACCATGGCACCTGTTGCCTAAGCGGCTGACTTGGAAACATTCCCTTGGAGGCTGCTTTGGAACAAGATACCACTCTCACCTATCAAAAGCAATCTTAAGTTAAAAAATGTTTTGTAACTTATTAATGTGTGCATGTCTAGGCTGTACCTAAGGTACGTGAAGAAACAGAATGTGATTGAGATTTTATATGTCTCTCCAAAGAACGCTTGGTCTCCCACATAGCAGTGTTCAGAAGTGGGAACTTTGGGAATTGATATGATCATCAAAGCTCTAACATAATCATTTGATTAAAAGATCCATGCTGGAGGGAACTGATGCCTCAGAAGTTCAGAGAATAAACTATTCTTGCAATGGACCAAAGTTTAGCATTCAGCATCCATGTCAGGTAGTTCACAGCCACCTGTAACTGCAGCTTTAGGAACTTCAGTGCCTTCGTATGGACTCTGTGTACACTGCACTCACATAGCCACACATAGCCTCACACATATGCACGTATTTAAAATTCATAAATATAAATATTTTGAAACATTTTATAATAGATTGAGATATTAGGACGGTGGAAATCTGAAGGGACGCCTACTGGTTGAAGTGGTGCACAAGAAGTATCCTTTGTTTCTAACACCTAACTCAGGCTCCTTGCTTCCTTTTTCCCATGAGGTTGTCTGCATTCTTTTATCATATACTTGCACCATGGTGCCCAGGCCAGTTAGAGCCCAGACCAAGGGACAGTACATAGGACCCTCTAATATCTGAAGTCAAAGCTAGCATCTCCTCCTTCAAGTTGTTTTTCTTGGAGAATTTTGTCATACTG
Source organism: Mus musculus (assembly GCF_000001635.26). Lineage (NCBI taxonomy): Eukaryota > Metazoa > Chordata > Mammalia > Rodentia > Muridae > Mus > Mus musculus. The sequence goes on along the minus strand of NC_000072.6, from coordinate 80,888,977 downwards.
AGAAAAAGATAACATGTAATGAAATGAGACTCTTGTCCCTGGGCGTGGTATAGAAACCTACAGGTTAATGCTTTTCTCTATTAGTCCATCTGAAAGATTTCCTTTAAAAATATTAAATCTTAAAGCTCATTCATGGTTTTCAAAGGTTTTAGCATTTATCCAGCTATTCCTAAGGCCTTGAGTAGATTGTCCTGTCCCCTGCTGTGGGATTTGTTAATCCTGCTGTATCTAATTTTAAAGCTAGTGTACAAAGGGGAAAAGGAATTTTTTCCCCCTTGGCTCCACGTGGAGAGATAAAATGACTCTTGGGATGAAAGAACAATAGATCAAATGTGAAAGCACATATCCAAAGACAGAGCAGGCAAGCAGAGGAGGATCTAGACAGGCACTGACTTCTAAAGACATATTGTTCATATTGGAGAAGAAGAAAAAAGGCAGAAGGAAAAAGGAATTTGGTATCTAGACGCTTTTTGGAATATAGAAAAATTTGAAAAGTTCAACAATCTTCACTTTAGTGCCTATATTCTATATCAGAAGATAAATGTAAAAGATATGTAAAAGACAAAAGTATTGTCTTCAAAGATTTGATAACAGTTGACCATTATAAAGCAAAACATGGATAGATAACAAATGAACACTTTAAAACAAAAAGTTAGATCACTCTATGATTATCAATCCTTGCTTGTGTAGGAGGTTGAAAATTAGGATGTTGCATTTCTGGAGCACTGTTCAAGTTCTATTTCAATAATAGAAGAATGATAAACAAAAATGGCTATTCTAATTAGAGCCATTCTAATTAGAAATACATGCTATACAGGATGAAGAGTGTGTGTTTGTGTGTGTTGTTTGTGTGTGTGTGTGTGTGTGTGTGTGTGTATGTGTGTGTGTGTGTGTGTGTGTGTGTGTGTGTGTGTGTATGTGTTTGGGGAAGCCGGTCAGTTAGATCACTGTTTGCCTAGAATATGAGAAAACATTGGTTCCTCATGCAGAAGAATTAAATATGAGGAATGAAATACAAAGTATATGTTGAAAAGGTTTCAAGCAAATATAGAGATAGTGTATGCATTTTTTGCTGTGTGTTTGATTAAATGGAGCTAAAAGGAAAAAAAATGATAAATCAAAGTGTTATTTTATGCAAAAGAGAAAATACAGCTGATGAACATTAGAAAAATATTCTAGTCAAAATAAACCCATGTTTTCCTTCTTGTAGAATATCTCATATGATATGCAGTCAATTCCCAATAACACAGTGTTTAAAAGGAAAATCACTCCTAATATTACTAGCACTTAGATGATTTTTCTTTCAAGCATTAAGTTCTCTACCTTAATACTTATAAAACTTCAGTCAGTGATATGATATTGGTTTTTATATGTGTTCTGTTAATCTATATCAAATAGCATGCACTAGAAATAGTTTATGTTAAAATTAGATGGCATGGAATAAATTGGTTTATTTTACCATGCTAATAACTATACATCATTCCATCTTATGAGAAATAATCACTCCTTGAATGATGCTGTTTTATGGCCAGGCTTACTTTACATGGTTACATTAGAGCCTAGGATAGCTTATGTAGTGGTCACTGCAATAATTGTAAGAAGACTGCTAGAGACAGACTGGAGATTTTCAGGATTGTAGGAGAGGACTGTTGGAAATAGAATAGAGAGCATATAAATTCTGTGGGAGTCAGAGAAGAACTAGTAATTCAGATTTTTGAAAGACCTAGAATATTAGACTGAGGAGACAGCTAACTGTGCCTAATCCACTCAAGACCCTGAGTATAAACTCCAGTGTGTGTGGGGGGGGAAATAAAGAGAAATATAGATCGGAAAGGAAGAGAGGGAGAGAGAGAGACAAAGAGAGTGGGGGTATATTAAAAAGCAAAGTGTAGAAATTGTTATTAAACCATGTGAAATTGCACTTGACATAACTCCAACCAGTTGACAATAAGAACCCGTTTTATGAAAAATACTTTGCAACTGTTATAGATATATATTGGCTTGTGAACCAAATGTTCATTGAAAAATATGGTAAAATAGAATAGACAATTATAGCAGTTCCCCAGAATGGAACATGGAGTGTAGTACAGATAAACACTCTATAGAAATATCAGCATATTTCTATAGCAATTTACCAATACAAAATTATTAGTGTGGAAAATTTGAAAACAGAACTAACCATAATTTTTAAAAGGATGGGCAAAGTAAAAATGAACAATATTAAAAGGAAAACTAAATTATTCAGTAATTGATTTGAGATGTCAGCTTGTATGGAAGTTTAGGAAATTGTAGTACTTCATTTGAAGAACAAAATTCTTCACAATATTTATGGTATAAGTTGGGTAATTGTTTCAAGGTCTAATAAATGACAAGTTAATACTTAATATATGTTTTTCAAACTATATCAAGTTTTTCTAATGTTATTTCAAATTTTCGGTACTAATGGTACTTGTGGAGGGATTAAGCGCATTTTAGAAAATATCAGCAGTAATACCTTGTATAGCACCGCTTTATGCAACTTTGATATGTAGATAGATCAATTTATAACTGAGGTGTAATTTAAAACTTCAAAGTCTAACTGCTAAAAATCTATGCAGCCTACTTGGCGTATTTAATTTTAATTATTTGTATGAGTTGGGGTGAGGGCCTAGTGAAACAGTGCAAATGGGTATACGTCCCCTCGAAGGCAAAAGGAGAGTGTTAGCTAGGAAGGAACTGGAATAAAGGTGGTTCTGAGTCACCAAAATGTAGGTGCTGGGCACTCAGTTCAGTTCTCTTGGAAAATCATCAAGCATTAAACACTGAGCCATCTCTTTCCTTATAATACACTGCTATTTACATAAAGCCTTATACAGTAAGGACCATGATAAATAATATTGAAATTAACATTTCTCATCTTATGACGCAATAAAAGCTGGGAACCTATGATTATACAGGGTTCTATATAGAAAACATTAAATAGGTAGTACTTGTAGAACAACAAAGAACAACTTCGTAGTCAAGATATTTTAACTTTATCTGTCTATCTTTCTCCTCTAAATAAGGTTATTATTTAAATCTTTTCTTGAGAAGATGTTAGCTGGGACTGATGGATATCAAGAAACAATCAACTAATATAATCCATTCAGAATGCTTTTTCATACAGCTAATTAGTCCTAAGTACCGACGCTGGAGGGTTGCCTATCTTCACCCTAGAGAGGGCAAGTCGTCCTTACTTCTTTGGAGCACATTCCCAGGTTCTGTTAATGGTTGCTGTCTGATGCAGAAGCCCAGAGGCTGAGTTTTAGTGCTGTTAGATTATCCCAGGGCAACATCAATTTCTGGCAGTGATAACACATGCAATGGCTTTCCGGCAGGACACAGCCACGGGGTTCCTGGCAGAGCCACTGAGCAAGGTTTTTGTAAGCAGATCCATATCATTTTTGACAGGGCTAACATATGGCTTTGGATTTCTGGCCAAAGACTTTTCCGTTGTTACTATCAGAGGAGACCCTCCATGCTCTCTGGCAACACTACTGAACTATGTAAAGGATTTAATTCCTGGAAGTCCATTGCCAGGATGATTTGCTATGGAACAAATTTCAAAGTTGGTTTCCTGCCAACACAAAATTCTATAGGTCGTGTCAAGGCCAATGCAGCAGTGAGTTTTCAGTGTGAAGATATTGAGCTGGTCTTATAAAACCTTCATATTCATGTGTTGCCATGCCTCTAAGTGCATTTGCATCTACTGGGTGTAAATAAAGTATTTTCTACGTGAAATACTGATGTAATCATGGAACATTGTATATATGCATATGAGGAAATAAACAGCTTTATCTCACCTGTCCATCTAAGTTAATAAAATTTAGTTATTTTAAATTTCACTTCAATTGGTATAACAGCCAGAATAGGCCTGCTAAGAGCAAAGAGAGAGAAAAAAAAAACAATGGTTTCCCACAGCTCAAAGGACAATTGAAAGTTTTCATCTTTTTTCTCTGATCACACAGTGTTTCAGAAACTTCAATGATTGCTTATATATGAAGAAAGTCTGAATCTTCAAAGTGATTAGAGTGAAAGGACAGAGCAGGCCTTCACTATACATCCTTCATTGTGGGTGGTATTAAATTTTTCTTTTAAAAAAGATTTTAGTGTGTGTGTGCTTTGTGCCTGTATGTCTGTGTGAGTATATGAATACATGTGTACAGGCTCCCTAAGAGACCAGAAGATGTCTTTTGTAAGACCCCTTGCAGCTTGAGTTACGTGTATTTGTAAGCTACCTGTGATGTGTTCTGTAATCCAAACTTTGGCCCTATTGATTGAGCAGTATGTGCACTTAATTACTGACCCATCTCCCTACTCCCAAGACCAGCATTTTCTACAGTTCCTAAGCTTGAAATACTGATGCAAGTTTATTCTCACATTTCTCTAGTATTTTCAAATTCTTCTACCTCAGATGGAGTATATGTCTCTCAGGTTAGACTATTGATGCTCCTGTAGATGAATGATTTATCTAACTGATGACTACTGGTTTGACAGAAGCCATCTAGGAAAGGCTATGCCATATGAATTTTCTGGAGATGGCCTACCATTTGCATGGATGTGATGGCTGCACTCTAGAGAGGCACAGCAAAGACTTTATCTCGGGGTTGCCTCTCATTGCTGATATGCCTTCCCAACCACTATTACATAGCCTAATGATTCCTGGGCATTAGACTATTGGGCAAATTTCCTATAGATCAACATGAAGATGAACTTTCATGAATTAATGCTGTTTATATTAATTGGTGCCTATATAGAATTCAAGTAATTTCATGAAGAACTTTAAGGAGATGGTTTTAGTTGTTTTGCTGGAAATATATAATAAAGTTAGAATCAAGGCTAGAATGTGCCCCATCCTCATAGAATATTAAGTAAGGAGTGCATAATAAAAAATAAATCAAACATTCATAAATTTCACTACGAAGAAAAGTAGGTTTGAGACAGATTTGTGATCAAGGAAAAACATTCATTCTAGGTAAGAATCAAGGTTGCAGCCACAGCTGTCTATGATAAATCAAGGCCATGTGAAACAGTTGCTTCGAACTTATTTTTTTTAATTTTTTTATTAGGTATTTTCTTCATTTACATTTCCAGTGCTATCCCAAAAGTCCCCCATACCCTCCCCGACCCACTCCCACTTCTTGGCCCTGGCACTCCCCTGTACTGAGGCATATAAATTTTGCATGGCCAATGGGCCGGCCTCTCTTTCCACTGTTGGCCAACTAGGCCATCTTCTGATACATATGCAGCTAGAGACACGAACCCCGGGGGGGGGGGGTTCTGGTTAGTTCATATTGTTGTTCCATCTATAGAGTTGCAGATCCCTTTAGCTCCTTGGGTACTTTCTCTAGCTCCTCCACTGGGGTCCCTGTGATCCATCCAATAGCTGACTGTGAGCATCCACTTATGTGTTTGCTAGGCCCCAGCATAGTCTCACAAGAGTCAGCTATATCAGGGACCTTTCAGCAAAATCTTGCTAGTATATGCAATGGTGCCAGCGTTTGGAGACTGATTATGGGATGGATCCCCGGATATGGCAGTCTCTAGATGGTCCATCCTTTCATCTCAGCTCCAAACTTTGTCTCTGTAACTCCTTCCATGGGGGTTTTATTCCCAATTATAAGAAGGGACAAAGTGTCCACATTTTGGTCTTCATTCTTCTTGATTTTCATGTGTTTCACAAATTGTATCTTATATCTTGGGTATTCTAAGTTTCTGGGCTAATAGCCACTTATCAGTGAGTACATATCTTGTGAGTTCTTTTGTGATTGGGTTACCTCACTCAGGATAATGCCCTCCAGGTCCATCAATTTGCCTAGGAATTATATAAATTCATACTTTCTAATAGCTGAGTAGTACTCCATTGTGTAAATGTACCACATTTTCTGTATCCATTCCTCTGTTGAGAGGCATTTGGGTTCTTTCCAGCTTCTGGCTAATATAAATAAGGCTGCTATGAACATAGTGGAGCATGTGTCCTTCTTACCAGTTGGAACATCTTCTGGATATATGCCCAGGAGAGGTATTGCAGGATCCTCCAGTAGTACCATGTCCAATTTTCTGAGGAACCGCCAGACTGATTTCCAGAGTGGTTGTACAAGCTTGCAATCCCACCAACAATGGAGGAGTGTTCCTCTTTCTCCACATCCTCACCAACATCTGCTGTCATCTGACTTTTTGATCTTAGCCATTCTGACTGGTGTGAGGTGGAAATTCAGGGTTGTTTTGATTTGCATTTCCCTGATGATTAAGGAGGCTGAACATTTTTTAAAGTTCTTCTCAGCCATTTGGTATTCCTCGGGTGAGAATTCTTTGTTTAGCTCTGAGCCCCATTTTTTAATGGGGTTATTTGATTTTCTGGAGTGTACCTTCTTGAGTTCTTTATATATATTGGATATTAATCCCCTATCTGATTTCAGATAGGTAAAGATCTTTTCCCAATCTGTTGGTGGCCTTTTTGTCTTATTGATGGTGTCTTTTGCCTTACAGAAGCTTTGCAATTTCATGAGGCCCCATTTGTTGATTCTTGATCTTACAGCACAAGCCATTGCTGTTCTATTCAGGAATTTTTCCCCTGTGCCCATATTTTTGAGGCTTTTCCCCACTTTCTCCTTTATAATTTTCACTGTCAAAGGGAAGTAGACACAATAAAGAAAACCCAAAGTGATGCAATGCTGGAGATAGAAACCCTAGGAAAGAAATCTAGAACCATATATGCCAGCCTCAGCAACAGAATCCAAGAGATGGAAGAGAGAATCTCAGATGCAGAAGATTCCATAGAGAACATTGGCACAACAATCAAAGAAAATGAAAAATGCAAAAATATCCTAACTCAAAACATCCAGGAAATCCAGGACACAATGAGAAGACCAAACCTACAGATAATAGGAGTAGATGAGAATGAAGATTTTCAACTTAAAGGGCCAGCAAATATCTTCAACAAACGTATAGAAGAAAACTTCCCAAACCTAAAGAGATGCCCATGAACATACAAGAAGCCTACAGAAATCCAAATAGACTGGACCAGAAAAGAAATTTCTCCCGACACATAATAATCAGAACAACAAATACACTAAATAAAGATAGAATATTAAAAGCAGTAAGGGAAAAAGGTCAAGTAACATATAACGGCAGGCCTATCAGAATTACACCAGACTTTTCACCCACCAGAGACTATGAAAGCCAGAAGATCCTGGAGAGATGTTATCCAGACACTAAGAGAACACAAATGCCTGCCCAGGCTACTATACCCAGCCAAACCCTCAATTTCCATAGATGGAGAAACTAAAGTATTCCATGACAAAACCAAGTTCACACATTATCTTTCCACGAATCTAGCCCTTCAAAGGATAATAACAGAAAAAAAAAAATACAAGGACGGAAACCACGCCCTAGAAAGAGCAAAAAAGTAATTCTTCAACAAACCTAAAAGAAGACAGCCACAAGAACAGAATGCCAACTCTAACAACAAAAATAATAGGAAGAAACAATTACTTTTCCTTAATATCTCTTAACATCAATGGACTCAATTCCCCAATAAAAAGACATAGACTAACAGACTGGCTACATGAACAGGACCCAACATTTTTCTGCTTTGAACTTATAATATTCTTAAAGAATGAAACACTGTTTTGAACTTACCCACAGCTTACTTCTGTAACTCCCTTTCGTGTAACATTCTATTTGTGAGGTCATTTTATAATAATCTTTTGTCTAAGAAGGTATAAAAAGGCTGAGAGCAGAAATAAATTGCAACTGTTTGGACTCTGCTCCACATACATACATTTGGAGGTATACGTGTATGTATGTAAGTATGCATGTGTACCTGTGAAAATGATGAAACAGATGGTTGGACCTGACAATAGCTCTCTCTCTCTCTCTCTCTCTCTCTCTCTCTCTCTCTCTCTCTCTCTCTCTCCCTCTCTCTCTCTCTCTCTCTCTCTCTCTCGTGTGTGTGTGTATGTGTGTTTGTGTCAGACTTTCTTTCTTCTCTGTTTTCTCTGGCTCATGAAGAGTTAAGAGCTTCTTGCTTGGCCAGTAAGGGGCCAAAGAGAAAAGAGCTAAGTAACTAAGCTTTTTTTTTCTTAATGCTTCCCCTCCTCACCCCCTTTTCTAACAGTGGGAGTTAAATTGCCAAAAGCCAAATCCACTCCTGGCTCCAGAATATCAAGAAAAAGTTAATTTGCCAAAGGTAAGCAACTTTTGGGCCCAGTGGCTGACACTGTATCCCTTTCACTGCCTTTCACAGCACCCTTCCAGAAAATGGGTGCTGAGACAGTGAACTCTGTACAGACAGCCTGTTCCTGGTCAAGCACAGGCCAGGAACCCCAGAGACCTGGTGGGTAGTGACTTCCACTTTCATGGGATGGTAGGAGTTTGGTCATGCCTCCTGGTCCCCTGGCTCCTGTTACAGCTACAGCCTCCCACAGCATAGGCAATGTCCCAAGCTTCTGGTATTTTGTCTTGACTCCACCCCCACAGTTACCTGGCAATAGCCAGGTATGCTCCTCCTGACAGTTACCTAGCAAGAGCCAGGATGGCACAGCCCACTATAAAAAGAGCTGCTGGTCCCTTCTTACTCTCTTGCTTCTCTCTTGCTCCCTTGTTCCCCCTCTCTCCACCTTCCCTTCCCCCTTCTTTTCACATGGCCATGGCCACCCTCTACTTCTCTACACTTCTCCCCTCTCTGTCTTGGAACAACAATATGAACTAACTAGTACCCCCCCCCCCCAGAGCTTCCTCTGAAACCACCAACCAAAAAAATATTACATGGTGGGACTCACGGCTCTAGCTGCATATGTAGCAGAGGATGGCCTTGTCTGTCACCAATGAGAGGAGAGGCCCTTAGTCCTGTGAAGACTCTATGCCCCAGTATGTAGGAATCCTAGGGCCAGGAAACTGGATTAGGTGGGTTGGTGAGTAGGGTGGGGGATGAGAGGTTTTCAGAGGGGAAACCAAGAAAAGGGATAACATTTGAAATGTAAATAAAGAAAATATCTAATAAAAAAAAAGCAAAGCAAAACAAAACAAACAAAAAGCAAACAAAAACAAACAAACAAACAAACAAACAAACAAACAAGCATGGACCATATCTTCTGGATCTGCCATGCTAGAGCAATGGAGCAGGTTTCCCTCCAAAGAGCTGCTCAGCTAACTTCCCACCAGAAGGCCTGCCTGAAAGTCAAGCCTGACTATGGCAGGTCCTTGGGGATCCCAGACTGAGCCTTTTCCCACCACCAGAGTGTGTTCCCACGACTTCTGACACTACAACACCCACGATGCAGCTCTGTGGGTTATGTGGGGTCCCCAGTACAGTCAGACTTCCTACGTCCCATCTTGCTTAATGGCTCTAGTCCCAAGCAGACATGGGATTTCTTTTTTGCCTCACAGGGTGCTAATAGTCATCAGCACTGAATCTGTGTATTTTCTTTGATAAGTATAAAACAATGAATTCACAATCTTCCTTTATGCCATAGTAAACAAAATACCCTACAAAGAAGCATGGGGGAAATATGAATCAAAGGACAGGTTCTATTTAGGAAAAAGAAATAAGTGAAGAAGAACGGAAGTGGGTAAAATAATAACCAAACTATCTGAAAGGTCATAAGGAATCATACTATTATCTACCTATCTAAACACACTCATGCACACACACACACACACACACACACACACACACACACACACATGTGTCAGTTTGTATATAATTACAACACAGTTTAAATGACATTATCCTATTTGGACTGGCAATTACCTCTCCAAAAACTGAAGACCACCTGAAAATAATTTCAATACAAGATATGACCAATATCCTTTTAAAGTTGTTAGTCAACGTCATTAAAAAGCTGCTCAATCAGACTATTGTTGTTGCCCTTGGTCAACTTGCTAAAAGTGACAGAATAATTCATGTTACTGAAAACCACATGTGCTTCAGAAGCAGGGACCCCCTGAGCTGGAAATGATCAGAATGCCTACTCCATGAGGCTAGATTTCCTGTTGCCTGATGGTGCCATGAAAGCTTCCAAAGGAGGGAAAAATCCAAAAGTTTACCAACCTATGGCACCTAAGGTCCGTTAACAATGAGCATAGCAAAATTACCCTAAGGGGATGATAGTGCCATGCATACTTTGGTAGTAAGAAACTACCAAACTCTCTAATTAAGACCACTAGATGTCCTGCCCAGTCAGGGAAACATAAACAACTACTCACAGCTATGTGAGCCATGGATATTGGAGGAAAACCTACAACCACCACTTTAATGGATCAGCACAATCCCTAACAACATTCTAAATATTTATGCTTATACACACAGATAAGTATAGTCCTTATCAAATTTCCTCGTTGAGAAAATTAGTTTTTGCATGAATGTAGATCATTACAGAGAATATCAGCCAGTAAAAATGCAAAGTTGAAGAGCACAGTCCAGTAGCTATCTCCACAAAAGTAGTCCTCTACCAAAGACTAAGGGATCATTGTAGAAGAGAAAATGAAAAGACTCGATGAGCCAAAGATCAAGGAATTTGTTGTGAGAATGTGTCTCCTAGTAACATCAGAAGCTACACCCATAAAGTCCAACCAACATAACTGCTTAAACATGAGATAAACAAGGAAAACAACAGTAGCATACACAAAGAGCTACAGGCAGCTAAGGAATAATAAGATAGTGAGAAATAGCCATTTCAAGGAAAGAAAACACTGACCAGTTATCTAATACCAAATGGTTAATCCTGAGCACATTAATTTATAGTGACATTATAGAGACTAAGGAGGTTATATTTTAGAAATTATAGACATATAATTATATATCATATGCATATATACATATAATAAAAATTTTTAAAGGCCATAAGTTTGAAAGAGTGTAATGAAAGGTATATAAAAGGGTCTGGAGGGTGGAAATGGAAGGGTAAGCTGATGTAACTATATTATCATTTTAAAATAAAAAATTAAAAGAATGGTTATTATTCATCAAAAGCAAACACAAATGGTTTGAGGTTGCTTCCTGTCTGGGCAGCTTCAGCATTCTCTTTTACCAGTTAATTCAATCTTTCAAATTTATTTCTTATCACACATATAAAAACACATTCTCCTTCAACTAACCAGATTTTAAATTTGAGGAACCTTGTGGCTCTATGTGAATTAACTCTACATGCATACAATGTTTTAGGGAAACATTCCCAGGTAAAATGCCAAACTAATAAAATAAGTTCATGTGAACAAGACACTCATGGCACTTTGTTGTTCTCTTTAATGTTTCCTGAGATATAGAAAACAAAATAAACCTTAGAAGCTATCTGAACATTCTCTCAGCTTCATTTGGGACTGAAGCCCAGTGTTGTTGAATACAGCACAGTTGCGATCCTAAGTCAGCACAGACTTCAATGGGGTGTTTGCTCCAAACTCTGCCATAGATCACTGGCTAATATTATTATTTTTCTTTAACATGTGCAAAGATATCCTGCGCTAGAAAAACCACAGAATATATCTGTGCTTTCAAATATCCTAATAATTTTTCAATTGTCCTATGATTTCCATTAAGTACACAACAATCCTTGACTTTCAGCCATAGTGTTTATTATTTCTGTAAATAGGAATTAACAGTTCACTCTAGAACTTAAATTATTTGTGAAAATGTGTCTTTTATTTGTTTGTTTATTTGTTTGTTTGATTTTTTTTGTCTCAGTTAGGGTTTTACTGCTGTGAACAGACACCATGACCAAAGGCAAGTCTTATAAAGGACAACATTTAATTGGGGCTGGCTTACAGTTCCATAGGTTCAGTCCTTTGTCATCAAAGTGGGAGCATGGCAGTGTCCAGGCAGGCATGGTGCAGGCAAAGCTGAGAGTTCTACATCTTCCTCTGAAGGCTGTTAGGAGAAGGCTGGCTTCCAGGCAGCAAGGATGAGGGTCTTAAAGTTCAAACCCATAGGGACACACCCATTTCAGCATGACTACACCTCCTAGTAGCGCCACACCCTGGGCCAAGCATATACAACCATCAGTTTTCTTATCTTTGTTTGTGTGTGTGTGTGTGTGTGTGTGTGTGTGTGTGTGTGTGTGTGTGTGTGTGTGTGAGTGTGTGTGTGTGTGTGTGTGTGTGTAAGCCTGAGGTTGGTGAAATCATGCTAGCTAGTTCCTTTATCATACTCATTGAGGTGTTATCTCAATGAATTTGAGAGTTCTCTTTTATGGTTAATTTTCTTAGCCAAATTATAATGGCTAATCCCTCTCTTTTGCTATGCATATTGGAATTAGAGCTAAATCCACTAACTTGAGTTTTTAGTATCTGAATTCCTGTCCTTAAAGTTAGATGGCAAGTAGTTTCACTGTTGAGCCATCTTCTCTGCTCTCAAATGCTGATCCTCAATGGCACCAGGTTACTCTCACCATAATGAGTGTGGATAGTTGGGATTCATAATTGTCTTGGCCTACGAAATGTTTTGGTGAAGAGGAACTTAAAAATAATGTCATAATTGGTTTCTCTCACCTTCTGACTAATGTCCCAGTGTCACAAGACTATGGTCTTAGGATGCCTCAAAACTTTCCATAGCTTTGGAGTAAACTATGTGAGTGTTGATTGCTACACTATGATGCCACTATAGTTTAGTGACATTGTGGGCTCAATTAAACACTAGTGCAATAAAGCAAATGTCATGATATAATTACTCACATAGTGTTTTTGATACTCAGTGAATTTAGATTTTATGTTTCTTTGTATTTATTTTCCTTTTATTAAAAATAGATTATCATTTTTATGGTTTCCTCTCCATTTACTCCTTCCAAACTCCTCTCCCATACATATCCACTTACTTTTGATCTCTTATTAGCAAATAAACTTCTTGGGACTTCTATGGGACTATAGTATACTATAAAAATAAAACAAAAGTTAATACATGGAATTGAACAAAACAAACAGGAGGAAAAAGCCTGAGAGAAGGCACAAGGAACAGAAAGACACTCATTTGGACACTCAGAATCCTATAAAACCACTAAATTGGAAGTCAAAGTACTAAGATACCTACAAAGAAGACCGGTTGCAGATTCATCCAGGCCATGTGTATGCTGCTCAGACTCTGTGATTTCTTTGGTTGTTTGCTTGTTTGTTTTGTTTTTTGAACAAGATTACTGGTTTATATGTGCAGGAACATTCAAAAGAAAACATATTAACAATATATTATAACCTTTTGTTCTAGATTATATTATAAAATTTAACATTTATAAAGCATTTACTGTCTGTCCTTTGGAAAACATCTTTCAAATGGTGTCTTTTATTTGTTTGTTTGTTTGATTTTTTTTTTTTTTTTGCCTTAGTTAGGGTTTTACTACTGTGATGAGACACCATGACCAAAGGCGAGTCTTATAAAGGACAGCATTTAATTGGAGCTGGCTTACAGTTTCAAAGTTTCACGTAAAATTTTATCCCAGGAATTTGCAATGAACTATAATTAGTTTACTGTCATAATATTCTCAATCATTGATAAACTCTATTAATAATGGATTAAGAAACATCTATTTTAACATTGATTTAATAGATATATTATAAATAATTTAATATATAATTAATATGGTGGTGCATGACTTTAATCCCAGCACTTGGGAGACAGAGGCAGGCTGATTTCTGAGTTCAAGGCCAGCCTGGTCTATAGAGTCAGGACAGCCAGGGTATACAGAGAAACCCTGTCTCAATAAACAAAACTAAACAAAACAAAACAATTCTAAAATGAACATTTTTACATTTTTTTATTGTTACCAAATTATTCTTGTTTTTATTTTACATTTTTTATTAGATTTCTTAAATTTACATTGCAAAATTTATCCCCTTTTCTCATTTCCCCTCCAAAAACTCCCCTAACCCATCCCCCCTCCCACTGCTCACTAACCCACCCACTCTTGCTTCTCTATCCTGACATTCCCCTACACTGGGGCATCGAGCCTTCACAAGACAAAGGACCTCTCCTCTCATTGTTGATGTTCCACAAGGCCATCCTTTGCAATACATGCAGCTGGAGACATGGATCCCTCCATGTGTACCCTTTGGTTAGTGGTTTAGTCCCTGGGCACTCTGGGGGTACTGGTTGGTTCATATTGTTTTTCCTCCTATGGAGCTGCAAACCTCTTCAGCTCCTTGGAGCCTTTCTCTCATTCCACACAATATTGTTGATGCTAACAAGTGCTTGGTGACAGGAGCCTGATATAGCTGTATCCTGAGAGGCTCTGCCAGTGCCTGCTAAATACAGAGGTAGATGCTCTCAGTCAACTATTGGACTGAGCACACAGGGTCCCCAATGGAGGAGCTAGTATTGTTGTTTTTTTTTTTCAATATACTTTTATTGGTGACAGTTCCCTATACCCTCTCCCCACACCTTTAGTACCAGCACTTGGAAGACAGAGGCAGGTAGTTTTCTGAATTTGAGGCCAGCCTGGTCTACACAGTGTTGGTTCTTTTAAACACCATGTTAGCACTTGGAAATAAATGCTGGAAAGTCATGTCTCTTATGCTTTTTTACCCCTGGCTCAAATTTCTCTCCAAGCTGATTGATTCAAATTGGCTTCTCTCAGCTTCTGATTGAGTTGCTATGCTTGGAAAAACTACTTCTGAAGTTCACAAACTAAACTGCACTAACTGCTCTGTCTACATGAACTGAATGGAATTGCATGATTAGTCACTTTATCTGTCCCTCAGTTAGACATCATTGTTTGGGATTAAAGGTATATGCTAAAGACATGTCAGTATTCCAGCCAAAGGGATTAAAAGTGTGTGTCTATATTCCAGCAGGATCACACTTACCTAGAATGTGTTTGCAACTGATCCCTTGACAAAGCAGCCATGTTGCTCAATTAAAAGTCCTCTAAAATAGTCATTTTATTGATTTTTTTTTATTTTGTGTACTACACTAGCTATCTACATTTTATTTTGTATATATTTAGAAATATATGTGTATGTTTATGTATATATACATATATGTACATATTTTAGAAAGCTTCTACTCTATTATGTTCCATACTTTCCCTCAGAAGTTTGGGTTGTTTGTGGATTCTCATGGGACCCTTTTGGCCAACAACTCAGTTATATTTAACCCAATTCCAGGACTGAAAGCTTCATTAGGTAACAAGAAATGGCCAGTTAGAGCTCTGTCCCATTATTTGGTAATTTCGTTTAGATTACTTTTAATTATGTGTATATTTTAGGAAGCTTCTACTCTTTTATATTTCCATACTATACGACAAATGGCCATGAATTTTAGCTGTCTCTCCCAATATTCCCTTTCTCTTCCCTTTCTTCTTCTTCTCCATATGATTCTTCTATTCAAGGCTCTCATCCATCCACAACTCTCTATTCTCTTCCCCTTTCCCAACAAGATATATCTGCTGCCTTACTCTATGCCTAACCTATTTGGTTTTATGGTTTGTGTTCTATGGATTGGTTATTATTGATTTATTATCTAATATCCACATATGAACAAACACATACCATATTTCTAGCTTTTGGCCTATGATCCCTCATACAGGAAGGTTTTTTGGTGTTGTTTGTTGTTGTTGTTGTTGTTGTTGTTGTTGTTGTTGTTGTTTTTCCTAGTTCAATCCATTTACCTGCAAACTTCATGATTCCATTTTTTTTTTCTGGGGTGGGAGGAAAAATGGCTGCATAATAATACTCCATTATGGATATGTAAAACATTTTGACTATCCTTTCTTCTGTTGAAGGATATCTATGTCGTTTCCAGTTGCTGGCAGTTATGAAAAGAACAGCAACGAACTTGGTTGGGCAAATCATCTTTGGGTACATGCCCACAAATGTCATAGCTGAATCTGTAGGTAGAATGATTCCCATCTTCCTGAGGGACTCTCACAACTGTTTTCCATAGTGGTTTTACAAGGTTGTACAACCACTAGCAACTGATAAGTGTTCCTTGTGCTCCATAAACTAGCATGAGTTGTCATTGTCTTAATGATCTTTGTCATTCTGGCTGGTATAAGTTCAAATCTCAAAGTAGTTTAGAATTTGTATTTTAATGATATCTAATGGTGTTTAACATTTTCTTAAAGGTTTCTCAGACATTGGAGTCTCCTCTTTTGAGAATTCTTTGCGTAGAACTGAATTCCATTTTCAAATTGGGTTATTTGTTTTCTTTATATAGAGAGTTTTGAGTTCTTAATTTATTTTAGATACTAGCTCTCCTTTTGTATTCTTAATATATCTTAGATATTAGCCTTCTATCAGGTGAAGAACTGTTTAAAAATATCTTTTCCTGCTCTGTAGGCTGTGGCTTTGCCCAAATGATGGCTTCCTTTGCCATACACATTTTCAGTTTAATGAGGTCTTATTTATTGATCATTGATCTTAGTGCCTGTGCTATCTATCCATATGCAATATAGTAAGTCTTTTTACGCCAATGAGGTTAAAGCTATGTCTCACTTTCTCTTCTCTCAGGTTCAGTGTAGCTGGTTTTATATTGAACCCTCTAATTCCTTTGAAGTTGAGTTTTGTGCAAGCTGATAAATATGGCACTATTTGGATTCTTCTACATGTAGTTGTTCAGTTTGTCCAGTACCATTTGATGAAGATGCTGTCTTTTTTAGCATGTACTTCTGGCTTCTTTATCAAAAATCAAGTGTCCATAGATGTGTGGGTTGATGTCAACATCTTCAATTTGATTCCATTGATTAATGTGTTAATTTTAGAAGGTATTTTTAATATGCTCAGTTAAACAGACACTTTTTCTATACATAATTAAATATTTTATGACTAAAAGTTGTCAATAGCTCTCAAAGTTGTTAGAATAAACAGTGGTACAAATTGATTTAGTCCACACAATGGTTTCTTCAAATCTTCAATTTCAAAAAAGAAAAGATGCACTATTTGCAGATAGCAAGAAAGTAGAGTGTAGGAAATGAGGTATGTTTATATATATATAATATGTATTATATATACACATATATACTATGTATTATATATATATACAAATAATTGAAAATAGCAATGATCACAAAGAAAATGAAAAAAATTGTAAATATTAAATGCATTGTCTAGTCTGTGTTAGTATAATATTTTGTTACACCAACTTGGTAAGTGCTAAAGTTTTAAGAGAAAGAGCATAAGAATTCTTGGTGTAGCTGAATTTAAACCAAATGATAGCATAAGAAAAATGAATAATAAAAGAAAAAAGCACAACCAGTGGAGGAATAAATGTGATGTGGATGAGTTCCTGAGAACAGCACTAACTTTAAGATGATATGAAAATTAGGGTATTGTGGCCTTTGACTGTACAGTCCAAATCCTTAGACCTTGGCTAGCCAAGGCATCAGGAGTAGGAGAACACAGTACAGTTCAACCTTCTAGACACTTAGATACCAGTGGAGAAAAAAGGTGTTGGCCAAGTAAATGGAGCAATAATTAGGGTTATGCTAATAGGCTAACAAGAAATCATTGACATTCTCCAACTACAATTCACAGTTCATAACTATAAAACAAACTAAAAAACAACTTTTGGGAGCATCAGGTGAAGAAGGGCTGCTTGCACTGCTTTCCTTTCTGTTGCTGTGATAACAGACTCAGAAGTAACTTAGGGAGGAAAGGGGGTTGTATGTTACACCACCCATCATTGTTGGAAGTTAGGGTAGAAATACAAGTGAGAGGTTCTAGCAGCAATCACAGAGGAGTAACGATTCTTGGCTCACTTGCTTGGGCACATGGTTAGCTTATGCTTACAGAGTATCAGTCTACTTGCTCAGAGAATGGTGGTGCTCAAGATGCCCTGGACCCTACTGCATTCTTTAACAATCAAGTCAATCAAGCCAGGCAAGCCCAGAGACCAAGGTGAGCTGGGCAATTCTTTTGCTGAAGCATATGTCTCAGATGACTGTAGACTGTGTCAAGTTGCAAACTAAAGCTAACTGGGACCGTGACCACTGAGTTAAAGACACCATTTAATGTTTTCTAGAACTTATTAGACATCAAACACAAATCTATGAATTGTGTGTTCAGATACTTTTTGAATAATGAAAAGAAGATCCTTAGTCTGATATCTACAATATGTAAAGAACTGAAGAAACTTAGACATGAACAAACCACATAACTCAAATGAGGAATGGTGTACAGAGCTAAACAGATTTTTTTTTGACAGAAGACTCTTGAATGGCTGAGAAGCACTTAAATGAATGTTCAACATCCTTAGTCATCAGAGAAATGAAAATCAAAACGACTCTGAGATTCCATCTTATACCAATCAGAATGGCTATGATCAAAAACTATAGTGACAGCACATGCTGATGAGGACGTGGAGGAAGGGGAACACTCCTCCATTGCAGGTGGAATTGCAAAGTTCTACAACCACTATGGAAACCAATTTGGTGGTTTCTCAGAAAACTGGGAATGGTTCTAACTCAAGGCACAGCTATACGACTTCTGGGCAAAAGATGCCTCACTATATCGCAGGACACTTACTCAATTATATTCACAATTGCTTCATTCATAGTAGGCAGAAATTGGAAATAACCTAAATGTCTCTCAACTGAAGAATGGACAAAGAAAATATGGCACATCTACACAGTGGAATACTATTCCAAACAAAACATCATAAATTTTGCAGGCAAACAAATGAAACTTCAAAATATCCTCAGTGCAGTAAACCAGAACCAGAAAGGCATATATGATACATGCTCACTTATAAGATGGACATTAGCCAAAAAATGAAGGATAACCATCTTACAATCCACAAATGCAAAATTAAATTAATTTGAAAAAAAAAGAAGTTAAATAAACAAACCAAAAATACCAAATAGAGTTTGCAGAGGCAGGCATTCAGGGGTGGTTATGTATGACCTGTCCTCCCTTCCACCTACTCCACTGTTGGTGCCAGCGGATGAGGTTGAGGGATAAAGGCACCAGCTGTCAATCATTTCAGGTGTTTCATCCTAGGTTTTTAATTTCAGTCTGCATCGTACCATGGAGCCAGAAACATGAAATTTCACATCCCATGTCCTTATGCTAAATGGATCTTTCTTCGTTTTCCACCAGACTCTGAAAATCATGCACACTAATGAAACAAGTATGAATAAATGGACTCCTATGATTTCCCTTCTTATCACCGTAAGGAAAATACTTTTGCATCAACTCTTAAGCTTTAATGAAAGCCATTACTATTGTATAAAATAGATGATGCATGTGAGACTTCCACCGCTATTTACAGTGGTATTTCCTCCTCCATAGCTAATCAAACTGTAATAATCAGGTACTAGTAAAGGTGACACTTTTCTAGACTCCCCAAAATATATGTAAATGACCTCCGATTTGCAAATTTAGTAATTATTTTTATGCCACATCATTAGCTATAAAATCTGTAGACTTAAATGCATTTATCGAAAGAAAATTGCAAGCCTATTATTGGTAAATGATTCAGTAACATAAGGATATATTATAGCTGAGCCACAAAGAAATTATTTCTTCAATTTTTTTGCATGTTCCTATTTTTATGATCATAGATATAATAGCTTCTAATTGTGAAAGAGGTAACAATATGAAAGGAGGCACAAAGAAGAAAATAATAAGGCTAACCAAGGATAATTGCTATCACTCCATAGGGTCATCAAACAGATAAAATTATGCTTTATTGTATTTTCAATTACATTTATTTACTTATGTATTTGTATATCCAAGCATGCACATACACATACCACAACACAATTGTGGAGATCACAGGATCTGTGGAAGCCAGTTCTCCCTTCTATTATGTGCACTCCCAGGGACAGAACTGATGTCAAGCTTGTTGACAAGAGTCACTCAGTGAACATTCTCACTGGTCATGTTTTTATTTATTTTTATTCATTTTTATATTCATCCTTCCATCTACCTTTTTGTTGTCATACTTGCCAAATATTCTCTGGAAAGCATTACTTTAATCAGTTGAGGCAGCTATGAAGAAGACAAACATCTGTCTGTCTAAGATGAACATACTCTCAAAGGGCATTCGATACCCTCTTCTGGACTCTGAGGGCACACACACACACACACAGAGAGAGAGAGAGAGAGAGAGAGAGAGAGAGAGAGAGAGAGAGAGAGAGAGAGAGAGAGAGAGAGAGAGTGGTGTTTATAATTTAGAAAATAAATCTAATAGAAAATAAAGCAAGGTGGTCAAGATCTGAGAAGCAACAACTGAAGCTCCTCTGGTATCCACATGAACACAGACACACATATACATTCATACACACTGGCACACACACACACACACTTATACCACCACACTCCACATAAGCACAAAAGCAAATAGATTACCTTCAAACCATGTCTTTTTATATCCATGGTTTAAGTAAAAAAGAAAAAAAAAGGGTCGGGGGACAGAAAATGTGGATTCAAACATAAAGATGAGATGCCATAGTTACAAATATGCCAAGCCTGATATCACTGTAAAACTGACCTGGGTGCTCTGCATCCTGTAGGGGAGGATCTTTCTTTGTGTCGTAAAATCTAATGGTACCTAGTTACTTGTGGCCCAATCATTGTAGTGACTACATGTGTGTTTTCCCCACTATTCTGTCTTCCTATTTGCCTATCTTTCTCCTCATGGAAATGTTAGCCACTGTGTTAAGTTCCACTTGAATCCAGAGATTGCAAAGATGCTATGTAATAAAGAAGGTTACAACTGAAGTTGGAAACTCACTCATTTAAACAATGACCATACCATTATGTTTTTATTTATCATTGTGTTTATGTATGTGAGCATAGGTGTGCATGTGCAGCAACATCTACCAGGATTTATATTTTGAAAATTTTATCTTTTTTAAAAAATTACAGGGTCTCATATTTAAGAGAATGCCTTGAGTTTCAGAAGAGAGTTTTGAACAATGTTTTAACTGATGAGATTTTGGAAAATCTTAGAAATGAAATAAATTGCCTTTTGCATTATGAAATCAACAAAGACTTTAAGGAACGGAGAGTGTATACATTTGCACTGTGTGTGGTGTGGTGTGGTGTGTGTGTGTGTGTGTGTGTGTGTGTGTGTGTGTGTGTGTGTGTGTGTGTGTGTTTGAGTGTAATATTGGATCTGAAGTGTTTAGTTTTGACAGTTAATTTAATTGTTTTAATAATTCCCAAGCTATCAGTGAGACAAGGGGATGCATCTTGAACGTAAATATGACCATGTTTTTCTGGATTACTAACTGGTTGGAGTTGTCATCCTGAGTCTGGGCAGTACCAGCAAAGGGTTGGACCTAGAGTGAGCATCAGGAGAAAGAGATGCGAACATTGATGAACAGCAGTATTCATCTCTGGATTCGTCTGAACCAGAGTGAAGTGAACAAGCAGCCTCAGGCTCCGCCAGCCACAGCCTCCAGCAGCTGCTACCACCATGCCTCCCTGTAACCATGGGCTGTTTATCAACATCCAGGAGGCTATAAATTCCCCTGAGTTGATTTGGTCTTCACTAGCATTTGGGCACATGGTGAGAAAAGAAGCTACCACACAGGAATAGGACATTTTCCAGTTATTAATTCACATGATTGAACATAGAGGAGTCTGTAAAAATGCTCCACAGATTCCTGCCATGGCATGCTTTTTCACAAGGAAACCAGTGAGTCACCTCAGAAACAGGTGAATCTCTGACAGTCGGGGAAGTAGAGCTGTAGTGTTTCTCTGTCATTTCTGATTTCACATCAAAACAGTGATCTTAAGTGAATTCCAAATATACACTCTTATCAAGATTCCTTTGGTTTCAATAAAGAAACCTGCTTGTCGCATCACTGGTTCATATTCAAGAATGCCATCTCTACTAGTTGTCAATCTTGATCATATAGCTAGGTCTTATGGCAGAATCAAACATGAGCTCATATATTAAGCATGATTTTCAATAGACTATGACATCATCTTATTACATTGGCAAAAGTTATTATTGAAAAAGGAAGGCATGAGTTAGGTAAAATATCTTAATATGTGAATTATTTATACAAAGTAAAGAGTGAGACAAACTCTCTCCTGACAGGGGATTCCTAGAGGCTGAAATGAATAAATGGATATCTCAATTTAAGCCAGTTTCAAACAGTGTTAACACACTAGCATAAGGAGAATACAAAGAAATGTACTGTGTAAAATTTGATAGGGGACCAGAGAGATGGCTTTGGGATTAATGGCACTTGCCTTTACATAGGACCTGGGTTTGTTTCCCAGCACACCCTTTGGGTAGCTCAAAGTCTGGAACTTCAATCCAGTGTTCAGGTGCCCCCTTCTGACCTCTGAGGGAACCTTTACCCACACATAAACGTGCATGCCCAGAAACATGCACCTACATACACATGCACATACACATGCATGTACACATATACACACATGTACACATACACATATACATACATATGTACACAAATACATACATACTCACACATACACATACATACATGCATGTGTGAGCATGCACACAAATACACACACACCACACCTTAGCATAAAATTTGGCCGAGACATATAATCTCATACCAACTTTGTCAAACAGGCACAACTGCCTAAGAAGCAGATTTACCAGAGAGCTTTATGGAACTGTAAAATGTGGATGGTTCACTTTAAGTTAGAGACTGTGAAAGCTGAACGCAGATCCTCTCGGGAGCTTAGTTCCTCTTGTTATCCTAGTCTTTGTTGTATGTATTTCCTAAATAGCAACTGTATACACAAAATCCTGGAAATATGATAAACAAACTTAAATCCTCACATCATAACAACATAAACAAGAAGATTAAATGACTTGTTTGGGTGCGGTTTATCCCTATTCTTTGCCTTGATTAGAACAGTTTAGTGACTGCATCACCCCCCCCCCCCCCTTTCTCACTCCTATGCCATCTGGGTAGGCATACCCAATTAACACATGTTGAAAGCTAGCAACACCTTTTCCAGCGTTTTAAAATTCTGGCAAGCTATAAAAGTTACTGTGTCATAGAAAAGCTCATTTGGTACATTAAGGAGGATTTGCAGTATGGATTTATCATATGGAATGATCATTTTCCAAGAGTGCTGAGAACACAGCATAATCAAATTTGGAAGGATCAGTTGAAATAAATGTTATTGCAGGAGTGCCAGGACTGATGTACTCCATCTCTTTTAAGAAGCCCTTCCTCCATGCTACTCAAGAGGGAAGAAAGAGTGAAAACGAAAGGAAAGAGTACAGTGCTGAAAACCTTGCCTTGGTCTCAGATGCTCCTCTTAGTGACATCAAGTCAGTTCTCAAAAGGAATTCTGGAGAGGATGAAGGCTCCCATAGTATACTGCAGGCTTTTATGAAATTCTCTGGTTCCCATGCCTTTCTTATTGTGCTGTTACTGAAGCTCAGAAAGATTTGCTTTTCCCAGTGAATAATATAAACATATCTAATAACGTATTATATATAATAATGGTGTTCATTGTCATTATATATAATATGTTATTGCATATGTTATATAACAGATATACATATGTTATACATATTAATAACATATATACAATTCCCAAACAAAATAACGATATGCCTTTTCCAAATATCTTTGCACTTGGGGTTCTAGATACATTTTATATCCATGTATTTTAGATGCATTGACTGAGCAGTGTATCTGCAATCAGGCTAGGTAGGAGGATAGCTAGGCTGCTGTTCCATGCCAAGCAGCTTTAGCAGGGAACCAATGCTAGCCACCATGACAGTTTCCTGTTCTCATACCGAAAGTCAAGCTTTTGGGTCAATGGTGCCCTGTTTTCAATAATTTAGGCCATAGAAGAAATAGTTTTTCTTTGAAAGTCCAGCTCTATACAATTCATATTGACTGAACTGAACTTCTATTCAGTTCAGTCAATCAACCTTAGAGTGATTTGTGTGAACCTGCAATTGACAGAATAAAACTTCTACCTGTTTGGAGCCAGTGCATTCCTGAGGACTTACATTTAAGGTGCAGGTTGCACAGTGGAAGGAGAGAACCAACTCCCAAAAGTTGGACTCTGAGCCTCACTCAGACACCATGGTACAGACATGTCCACACTCACTCACATAAACACAGTAACAGGTGCAATGTTTACAATAAACCTTTGCATGTTTGAAAGAATGTGTTTTCATCTTCAACTAAGTTCCTGCTCCTGCAGGCATGCTGCACTGCAATGAGACTGAGATGCCCTTGATAGCCAATTGTACTTAGGAAATGATTTAGGCTGTGCCTCACATTCTTCCTTATCTCTTTCACACACACAGAGAGACGAGAACATAAAGAATTATCCTAGAATTACAAATATCTCAGTTGCTTAAGAAAGTAGTTTATTGTAAAGAGCTTTGATATTTGTGTAGATTCATCTGAACTCTTTTTCATTTTCTGCTATTGTTAAAAAAAATGCTACATTAAAGGCACTTACAGTTTCATCACCTACATGTTTTTACCACAAGGGTAGCATTCCAGTCACATAAAACAGAGCTTGTGCTAGCCTTCGGTCTGTACAACATCCCCTCATTGGTTGTAGTTCCTCCAGCTAGATGATGGGACACCAACCCTGCTCTATATAATTGAGAGTTTAATATGGACATGTGCTCAATCATGGTGGACATCTTAGATGATCAATGAGTCATTCTGTCAGCTCTGTTCTTATCATTTTCTTCCTAGTTGTTTTTTTACTATTTCATACATACATATTGTAATGACTTTGAAAGATCATCTCTGACAACAATACTTAGAAAAACACAGCCCAGAATGCAGGTGCTTCATGGGAACATTTTCATTGAGACCAGCCCCCACCCTGTACATATGTAGCAGATGTGCAGCTTGGTCTTCATGCAGGTCCCCTAACAACTGGAGTGGGGGGCTGTCAGTGAATTTGTTACCTGTCTCTGGATCCTGTTCTCCTAACTGGGCAGCCTTGTTTGGCCTCAGTGAGAAAGGATGTACCTAGTGCTGCAGTGACTCATATGTGGATGGGGATAAGGAGGTGATACTTCTTGGGGAGAGGGAAATTGTATTGAGATGTAAAGTGAATAAGTAAGAAATAAATAAACAAATAAATAGTTTTTAAAATAAAAATGACAATGCCACTCTGAACACTTCTCTTGTGTTGTCATCAAGGTAATTTTATCTATTCACTGAAAAAAACAAAACAAAACAAAACAAAACAAAACAAAACAAGCATTTGTCACAATAGATTCTTCTGCAGTCCCTACAGTTTCCTCGCTGTTACAACTTCAAAAGTACATTAAAGCAAGGTATGGAGTTTGTCTGTGGCACCAGGATCTATGTTCCATTGTTGTACCAAACTGATCTGACTGGATATCCATGGAGCTTTAGTATAAGACAGGTTCTTTAATAACTTTCTTCTTAAATAATTTAAAACCTTTGTTTGTGCCTCTGTGTTCAGGTGCCTGAGGACACCAGAAGAGGCTGTTGGACCCTTGGAGCTGGATGACATCCAGGCAGTTGTAGGCTGCCCAACATGAGTGGTAAGATTAGAACATCAGTCCTCCACACGATCAACTGAAGTTCTTAACTACAGGGCCTTCTGTACAGGCCCAATAACTAGACATTTTATGTAGTTCCACAATGATTTCACAAGCCCTTATTTCATTCTTTGTATGAATTTTATTTTAGTATTGGGTGCACTCCTAATATAAAATGTATTTTATAAATAGATAGTTTTTTAGTCAGAGTGTATGTTATCAGAATTAAAAACCATCCAGTGTGACCAAAAAAAAAAAAAAAACCTAGCTATTTTTGAAAACATGCTTAGTCACAAAACTTTTTATTTGCTGGTGTTGAAATGTCAGTCATAGAATTATCACCTTGTCAGCTATTACCTAAGGCTCTATATGGTAAGTGGAATCTGCTTCCCTGGAATACAGATCACTCTGTTCCACTCAGTCTTTTAAATAACCAGCCCTTCTTACAATCCTACTAAACTCTAGTGTAAAACAAATGTGAAGACCCACTAATGCAATAGAAATGTTTCCAGGTTCTTCTTTAAAGACAAAGAGCAGCATGGGCTAGAAGATGGATTAGTGTGTAAAGACTCTTGCCATCAAGCCTAATAACAAGTCTTGGATGCCAAGGTCCCATATGGTACAATGAGAGAATGGAGTCCCACACGATATCCCAGACTTCTGCATGTTTACTGCAGCATGCACATTCATATGCATATATCCATATACGAGTACATGTACATCTAAAGTAATGATAATTCAGTACTTTAAAGCAAACATATTTCTTCATTGTCTTACAACATCATTTATTAATATCTATCATGCAGCCTTACAGCTATGAGATGTATATTCTCCATTGCTTTGCTAGGCATGTACACAAAACAACTGCAATACGAGAAATGGGTTTAAGTGCTTTGACAGAATCTCCAACTCCACCAGTAATGGAAATCCTCAATCATGACAAGAAGACAATTGTTCTTCTGAGTGTCTGTTTTCTGATGCTTCATCTGAATACTTATGTAATGTGGGCCTTGTTAAAAAGATTCGGCACTGTAAATGAAGAAAGCCAAAAACCCGAGTTCCCAACTGAATGAAATGTGTTCATTCCTCCCACATCAAAGAGGTGTCAAAAAAGACTGTCAGTTTCATAATTATGTCTCATGAGCAGATGGATGCTAAGGCATTCTGTGACATTTGAGGAGAAAATAATTTTAAAACCCTAAAAATACTAATAAAGGAACTTCTAAATAAAGCCCCTGCTCTAACACAAGGAAAACTATGGAAAGTAGCAATGGGCTTCTCAAAGTGACTAGAGCCCCATTTGTCAGCTCGACCTTTTCCATGTTTACAGTACACATGCCATCGGGTTTTACAGCAGGTCACAACAAAAGACAGCCCTGAAGAAAGTTCTGGAATAGCTCCATAAGTTTCGGGTTGAATTTATGTAGTACTAATCTACAGTTTGCCCCAGCTTTGAATCAAATGCAGGAAATAACCGATATGGTGAACAAGGTGAAAAATTATAATAGGTTGGATGTCTCTGTGTGTGTGTGTGTGTGTGTGTGTGTGTGTGTGTGTGTGTGTGTGTGTGTGTGCTCATGCATATGTGTGTGTGCTCATGCATGTGTGTGTGTGTCCGCGTGTGTGTGCGAACATGTGTGCACGTGTCTGCTTGTCTGTCAAATTTTCCATTTTTGCTCTACTTACTTAAAAGGAGCATGCACGGCAGAACACTGGGAAGAAATTCTCTCCATAACCTGAGGGCAACCTGGCTCTCTGAAGTTCCAGTGCATTGATAGATGCTAAAGATTTCCATTTCCACAACCCGACACACTTTCACAACATTGGATTTTCCTGATGGTGTTTTTTGGGGGCTCTGCTGGGCAGATAAACACCATGGCTTCAGGTGCAAATACTGTACCTAGAGAAGCTGAAAAAGAATACTGACAGGCAGGCCATTTGTTCCTACGTCTTTTGGGTCAGGCTCAGAAAATTGAGGGGGAGAAAAAGACGAGAGAAGAGGAATGAAAAAGGAAAGATTTATGTCTTTAAAGAGTAATACACAATATCAGTTCATTTTAACAGGAGGATATTGATCTGCTAAGCATATCTTCCCCTAACTTTGTAGATCATATGGTTTTTTCCTTTTTCATATGTATATGGCATAATGCATATGTGTACATGATTTGCATATTTGGATGCACATGTGTGCACATGTACATATTGAGATCTGAAGTTGAAATCATTCTAAATTGCTCTTCCACCTTATTTATTCGGCTAAAGTCTTTTGCTGAAATCCAGTGCTTATCAATTTGGGTAAGCTTGCTAGACAGCGTGCTGTGAAGATCCTCTGTCTCTCATAATGAAGTTGCCTGGATCTCTGTTGATATCTGAGAATCTGAACTCATGTTTTCATGTTTGGAGTTTGCCAACTGAAATTATCAAGTTGTTAAGCCAGATCAGTTCACCTGCCATGTCTGAGACCATGGATAAGTAAATGATGGGCAGAATGTCCCCTGTCTGCACCTTCATTCATCACTATTCAGTGACATCCATGAAGCCCAAATCAGAATCACAAAGCTTGTTAATGATGCTTCAGTGTCTCACAATCTTTCATAATCTGCTGCTATAGAAACTGCAATTAATGTTTCTTAATACTACCAGGAACCATATTTGGGCTTGAGGGAGAATGTCATAGAAAGTCAAACACCTTTCAGTAAGAGCCTATCACAGTAAGACACCAATCATTTCAAGACACTGGTCATAGCAAGACATTGGTCATCCTTGAAGATGGTATGACTGAAATGTCCTTGTAGGCGAGCTTCCCAAGGTTTCATCTCCCCTGGGTCAGGCAATCAGTACTGATGGCCTCAGCTGCCACCAGGGCTTCACTTGCACCTTAAGAGCTAAGATAGGAGTACAGAGGGGGAAGGCGGTACCTTGTCTTTTAACTGTTCCTAATAATTTGGAGGAAAATGTCATTCCTGAGTTTTCCTGTATTATGAATCTTTGGCTATTGTTGCTGATATAACATTAATAATTTAGATGATGAGTATATCCATGACTTGCTTAGTTAAGATGATGTTGTGATTGATAGGAACCAGAGAAGGTTTTTTTAAGCAACAGGTGTGTATATAACACAAGGTACTGATGCACATACATACTAGGAAGATCCTGTAAAGCAGACTGGGTCTGTATTGAACAGATTGCAGGCCATGCTGTCTTCCCCACAGTAGGCAGCGTCTGAAGTCACTAAGAGTAGAGATCCTCAACTGCCCACTTATCCCTATAGATTTCTCTGACTCTGTGCTAAGCTGCTTGACCTTGGTGGATGTTCTACCCTTCCTGCCAAAAACAGATAATTGAGAGAAAACTGACATGAAGTATAAAATGGACAGATTTATTTTTTGGACCATGATCTTTCCATTGAACTATCTGACTTCTCTTCAATCCTAACCCCCCCCCCCCCCCCGCAAGCACCATTCATCCTTCTTAATCTCTTCCTGTTATCTCTTGTTTCTCTGACTTCCTTTCTGCTAACAGCACTGCCTTAGTTAATTACACAAAAGTCTCCATTCATGTCTCCTTCAAGAAGCCCTAAGCAAATGTAATATTGTGGGGGTCAGGTGTGCCAAATTGGGCCACACTGAATTCAAAGGTAGATAGAGAAAAGGACATTTCCTTCAACACATCTTAATCCAATACATCTGACCATAATACAGACTCTGGATCTTGTATCTTAATAACATTTGGCAATAAATCATTGGACTTCCATGACTATTGTAAGCATTGGTTGCTTCTTATGGAATCAAAAGGTAGTCAATAAATTTATGTCACTATACTTTTGGTCCTAAGTAAAGGCTGTCTTTCAGTTTCTTGCTTTCCATTACAGTTCATATGCTTCTTGAATTTTTGTTTATAGACTATTTTAGAAGCCTTCATGGGAGTTTTACCTTCATTTTGCAGATTGTAAATGTCATCAGACTTTTTCACATAATATACTGAATTTTAACCTAGATTCCACTTTGATTTTACGATTGTGACTGCTACATTGATTTTTCTTGTTCAGTGCTATGTTGTGCTATTCTGAAATTTTTCATTTGTTGATTTAAATTTTTTCTTTTTAAAATGATGGCATACCATGAAGCTATTCCTTTGCTTTTTCCCTTCTTTATTAGTAACTAAGATTTGTAGACTAAAAGCAAGAACACTGAAAGATAAGAATGAGCCAGGTACAAAGGAGCAATGAAGGGACGGTGGTAGAGATGAACTCTGGATACCTGAAGGAGACAGAGGCAGTCACAGTAAATGTACCCATTTGGAAAAACATTTTATAGTTGTTTAAAAAGTTTAGGGACTTATACCTACAGAGAAAAAGAAGTGGTGGTGTGGAGAAAAAAAGGAAATGGCAAATAGTAAGCTTCAGATTTATAGCAGAAACTTAACATTAATCTTTCACTTAATGACAAAACTCTAAACATAAAAAATACCAATTTTTAATAAAAATATCAATACAGAGAGCACAAGAGACTAATAGGAGAAGGAAATGTGTAAGGAAGTAAACTATTCCTCTATCACAGAAGGAAGCTCATAGATTTGTATGATTGGGTTTTATTGATTGGTGTGTTGATTGGTGTGTGTGTGTGTGTGTGTGTGTGTGTGTGTGTCTGTCTGTGTGTCTGTGTCTGCACTGTAGTGAGTCAATGGCATCTGAGCAGATGCCTGAGGAGGCCAGGGAAGTTGTCAGGTCTTCTGGAGATGGAGTTAGAGATGGTTGTGAGCTGCTAGCCATGGACACCGAGAAGAAAACGGAAGTCCTCTGAAAGAGTAACAACCCCCCCTTAACCCATAAGCCATCTCTCATACATCCCTTGTGGATGAATTATGAGGAAATTAAAAGTCAAGAAATAACCAAAGCACGACATTATTTGTGAATTTAAATACGTACAAACTGGTGAAGGAAACTGTTATTACGGCTCTAACTCCCGACTTTCAGAAGATGCACTCTCAGCATCCCTTGGGTGAAAGAGCAGATCACTGATGCCAAACTTTGTTGCCTCTTTGAGACAGGGTGGGGTGCAAGTTATTTCAAAGGGCCAACAGCACTCAAGTATGGGACCCTTACTTTAGACATTTACTCTATGCATTGTGGTTGCACTCCTTTCTGATAAACACTGGGAGACTTCAGCTGCCTCTACGTCCTCAGGATGGAAGTCATCCAGAGGAAGTGCTCACCATGAGTGACCTTTCTATTCACGGTGCCTGTTTCTCTCATCTCATGTGCAGTCAACACACAAACTCTCTCTGCTGGACTTGGCTAGGTTATGATGGCTATTTGAGTTTCATGCTTGTTCTGATTTCTCTTCAGCTGTACTCGAATTCACATTCTTTGTATTTAGTATAAAAGGTAAAATTAACTGATGAATGCTATGGAGGCAGATATAAAAAACTTGAAACTCAAGCCTAAAAATCTGAGTTTGAATCCTGAAACCAATAACCACAGAAAAGGTGAAAGAAGAGAACTATTTCCACAATCACCTTCTGTCCTCCTGCTCTCTCTCTCTCTCTCTCTCTCTCTCTCTCTCTCTCTCTCTCTCTCTCTCTCTCTCTCTCTCTGCCTCTGTCTCTCAATTTTTCTGTCTCTCTCTTCCCTCTCTTCTTTCTCTTCTCTCTCTCTTCTCTCTGTCCTTTCTCAAATACTAATAAAATAATTAAAAAAAAACAGACTAATAGCAATTTAGTGAACCAAAAGACTAATGCATGGCCAACATAAAGGTTCTTACCCTCTATTTTTTTTTTTTTTTATGCTTTATTTTGCAGTTGCTAGGATGAAAATCTGCTTCTAACACCATGGCTTCCCCAACATGGTAGACTGTAATTCAAAGAGAGAGCCAAAATAAACCCTTTCTTCTTTAAAGTGTTCTTGTGAGGTTATTTTATCTCAACAACAGGAGAAAGGTAGCTACCATAAAGACACCGATACAGTTGTTAGCCCTGTCCCTTGAAAGGATCTCCAAGACTTGTGGATATTGACCAATAAAGGGTGCTCAACTGAGAAACGGGAGCATTTTAAGTTTGACATGAATAATATTTGACCATGCCTTTCTACCGTTCCTTATGTTAGGCAGGCTCTAAGGGTTGAGATGCCAGTCATTGTTCCGATAGACTCTCTCCCTCCAAGCAGGCATCCCCTCCCTCCCCTACTTGATGCAGTGGGCCCCCCGCAAATTGATCAGCTGACTCTGAAATCCACTCTATGGCTTCAGCTGCTGTGATTTCATTGCCACACAGTTTCCATTCTGTCTCCAGATTGGAAGGAGTGTCCCCCCCAATTTCACAGGCCCCTTCGGATGATTACCCTTCTCCCATCCCTCCCACTGAAGCTCTGGGGAAATCTGAAGGACGCACGTGCTTTCGGACTCTCCTTGATTATGCTGTGTCTCTCCTGCATGTGCTGAACGCTGGCAGATGTGCTCATTCTGCTGCCTGCTTATTTTTCTTCAAGTGGGTTGAGCAGCAGATGTTCCAGTAAGTGCTTTCTCCTTCGTCCCTTTACAACTCTGCTACAAAATAGGAGCTGTGCACCTGCTAGCGCCCTTCAGCTTTTCAACGAGAACATTATTCACGATTCCCTTTCCACCTCAGTGGAAATGGCTCCCTTTCCCCCTGAGCATAGATTTAATCTTTTTTAGAACTGTTTATCCTTTTATATTGTTTACATTGACTTTTCTCTGGTTCCCAAGTGCCTTTGTCTGAAGCCTGATTAGAGTTCTCTAGTTTCTGACTTCTCTGCTTCTTCTAACCCAGCAGTAAGGTTAACAGATGGGTTTTCTCATACCCATCCTTTGTATCAAAATGCCTGGGTGAAAGTTTGTCACCCAGCATTTTATGATTGCATTGGTAGGTCAGATTCAATCAGGAAAGAAACACTGGTTTCAAATGAACATCTCTGAAATTACTATTAAGGCAATAGCTCTAATAATTATATTTTAAATTATTGCACACACACAAACACACGCACAACTATTATAACCCTAACACATTATTTTAATCATTTCAAAGCCATTAAATATTATTTAATGTTAATATTAAATATAGTGAAGTGGAAAAAGTTATTAACCTAACTATTGTTTCGTGAACACTAAATATATACCAATTTTGAACAGGACATAATGAGAAGGTACCACCAAGCATTGTTCATCTTTTGTTGACAGCCTGCCACCCTGGCTTACATCTATTAATTTTAATGGAAGGTCTTTAGCTGACCAAAACAGTGGCTAAATACAATTATTCAGTACTTTCACTCACAGTCAACATGTCATGGCAGTGTGCTGGTAGTTTTAACTGTCAACTTGACACAGACTAGAATCACTTTTACAAAATTTTCTTGAAGAAATCTATTGGTCTAGTTGCCTCCTGGGCATATATGCAGTGATTTTCTTAAATTTCAATTGATAATCAAATACTCATCCCACCATAGGAAACAGCATTCCCTGATTTGGGGAATATGTAATAATAGAGAAAACTATGCATTTATTATCTCCCTGGTCTTGACTGTGATTTAATGATTTAAGTTCCCACCTTGAGTTCCACACAATAATTGATTGTAAGCTAGAGTTGCAAGCCAAATAAATCTGTTTTTCATTAAGCTGATATTCTCAGGGTATTGTATTACAGAAACAGAAATGAAATTCGTGGAGACAGAAACATTATGACTTCTAGCTTTAGACAGACCTAAGCAAAGGTCACATCCAAGTTCTGACACCACATAGATCAATGTCCATAGGAGATGCTACATAGAATTTATAAGCCTTGGTTTTCTCATTGGCTAAGATGCACACATCATCTTCTTCTGGAAGTACATCCCATAAGGAGCTTGTAGCAAAGACTTTGACTACATGGCAGGTGTGAGGTAAAGTGGTAGGGGGCCAGTAGAGGATGACTTTTCCAGCACAAACAGAAGGTTCCAAAATAGTATAAAAATAGTGAAGTGGAAACAGTTATTAACCTAACTATTATTTCATAAACACTAAATATATACTAATTTTGAACAGGACATAATGAGAAGGTACCAGCAAGCATTGTTCATCTTTTGTTGAAAGCCTGCCACCCTGGCTTACATCTATTAATTTTAATGGACGGTCTTTAGCTGACCAAAACAGTGGCTAAATACAATTAATAAATAATAAATTTGCAAAATAATTCTTTCATCTAATATTTAAGTAAATTCCTTGAAGAGCCAAAGAGATCAAAACATAACGTTTATGCCATCAATGGTTCATTTTAAACTTAAGCTGAGACACTGAGAGAAAAATCAACCAACCATCCAACCAACCAACTAACAAACTGAGTGATGAAACAACCAGCCACCATCCTGTCTTTTTACATGCCTGTCCTCCCCAGTGCAGGAAAACCTATCTGTTGCTTGGATGATATAGAGTAACCTTTAGAACTATGCCTGGGTTGTTGTTGTGGGTGGAGGCTTGGCAACACTGCAGACTGGGTTCTTATTAAAATTAAACTCTCATTTCATAAAGTACGCAACAGAGAAAAGTTAGTAGGTTATTTTTTTCTAAAGATAGTCTATTTAGTCCTTTAAACAAACCAGAACCTCTTACTCAAATGTGTTCATCTGCCCAGCTAAGCAGGGCACTAGCCTAAAACTTGCCAGAAATATCATAATGATGATAACTTCACACTTATTTACTTTTAAGTTTTAGTTTTATTTCATGCATATGAATGTTTTGCTATGTATGTATGCACGTATGTATGTGCACCATGTTTATCCATGTCTGTTGCCTACAGAAACGAGAGGAGAACATTAGAACCTCTTGAAGATTTAGAGATGACTGTAAGCTGCTCTGTGAGTTCTGGGAACCGAACGCAGTTCTCTGTTGCAGTAACCGGTGCTCCTAACTACTTAGCCATTTCTACTGACCCCATACTGACTGTATGTTCTTTACTTGAAATTCAAATTGAACTGTGCATTGTTTTCGGTGCTTTGTTTTGTTTTAGCTCCTAATTCATAGTTTATATGAGAAATTTCTCTTTACGCTATTTCACCAGGGTTTAGAAACAGCAAGTCATGTCTGGTAGGAGAGAAAGAAAGATCTGGGTCAGATCCCTAGGAAAACTATTGTCATGTATATTTGTAGCTGCTCTTCTACTAACTTCAAACAATGAACCTTAAGATATGCCATAAAATGATATTCAATGTCTGCTCGTCTTTAAAATGGTTATGCTAATATATTGCTTATCAATAGATATAAAAAGGATAATGTATCTTAAATGTTATAATGAGTAAGGCAGGAGCTACCAAGAACTCCTTTGTTTTAGAAATCACAAGTGTAATAAAGCTTCAACTATCTTGTTTTTCTGCTTAGTTCTAGCACTGAGGCCCCACAGTGTGCCATGTTTGTTCTGTATCCAGTCGAACCATCATTGTCCACAGGTTGTTCTAATGCCAAGTGGTCACTTGTCTCTTCCATTTTGGAAGTTCACCCACACAGTGCTTTCATTTAATCTCTTTTATAAAAATTGTATTTTGAAACTAAGCCACTAAATGGTCAGTTTCCATAATGCTTTTTCTTACATCTTTAGTTAGTGTTAGCTCATCCATATATTTTAGACTATTTTCTCAGTGCAAATTTTGACTAGATACCATCATGTAAATTTAGGTATGGGATTTTCCATCTGTGACATAATTATGATGCTCAGAGGGAAGAAAAATGACTTTTATAGCACTTTAAAATTTGGATTTTGATTGAAATTTCAACCTGTCTGTATGTATGTGTATTTTATAAATATATTCAATAGAATTTCATCACTATTTCCTAGATTCAATCAGATGTGAAAGTAAATATGTGAATATAAGATTTGTCACATATGAGATAGCACTGACAACTATCATTATTATTTCTATACTTATCAGACTCTTTCTATAAGTCCCAACCAGCCAGCATAAGCAGCAATGCTGTGTATATAAACATACAGGCATATATTTTAATAATCACAAATGAGAGATCATGAGTATTGATGAAAAAAGAAGACAGTGAAAAAGGAATGGCGTTCTAGCTTTGATAAGGTGTGGGTGGGCTCAATTTATAAGTTTTAATTATGAGTATGCAGGTTTTTTTATTTTTGTTTTTGTGTTTGTTTTATGGGGGGGGGGGGGTAGGGAGGGGGAGTGGTATAGGTGCCCTTACAGGCCAGATTAGGAAGTCAGGTGCCTTGGTGCTGGAGTCAGAGATGGTTGTGAGCTGTCCAATATGGGTGTTGGGAACCAAACTCAGACACTGTAGAAAAGTAGGTAGTAAGTACTCTTAAACAACTAAGCAATCTCCCTATCCCCAGCATACTTTTATTGCTCACTGAGTTGCTATGGTCATGGTGTCTTTTCACAACAAAAGAAACCCTAAGACACCACCTGACTACAGCAATGTCTCAACATACATTTGAGTGGATGTGCTTAGTGGGGGACAGTTGTATACGAGTGTAGGTGCCCTCAAAAAACAGAGGCATCAAGTCCTCTTGGGACTGAAATTACAGGGTGTTATGAGCTGATGAAATGTGTGGTGGTAACTGAACCAAGGTCCTTTACAAAAGCAACATGTGCACTTAAATACCAAGAAGTCTCTCCATTCCCCAACTTATAGAGCACTATAGCTTTGGAGTAGAGTTATTTGTTATAATGTGTATTTTATGTATAATTTTGAGTCTATTTGACCAGTTTTTGTAATCTTTCAGGATATGATTTATTAGATAATCAGATGAGTAGAGATTTTCACTTTTGTGTGCTAGCACAGATCAGGGATATAAAAAGCAAAAGTGAAAATGGGATTTTTCTTGCAACTTTGGAACATTTCTGTAATATTTAAATGATCATCCAAATGACAAAAACTAGAGGGATAACTTAAAAGTGGTCTATATTCTGTTGTCATGTTATAAGTCACAGACAGCTACATGGCTATTTCCAATGATTAGGCATTTCATAGGATGGCCCTGGTAAGTGTTGATGCATCACATGGTATTTCAGGAGCAAATATATTATAAATGTTTTATACTAATGAAGAAGTACAATTCCCTGTTACGATTATGTTGCAACTGTTGATACCAATAGGGTATTTTCGGGTCCGAACCTACAAATGCCCCCACCATCAATCTTTTCTTCGCTCCGGAGTCTACAGGGAATGAAGAAAAGAATAAAAAAAATAAAAACAAACACCAGACTGCAGACCCAGACACATTGTACAGGGGTGCCCATTAATGCTGAGAAAGAATACAGACAGCATCACTTAGCGATACCAATTTCCAGTCAATCTAGGAAAAGACATGACCTGTTCCGGGTGTCCTGGAGGTTAGAAGAACATTGACAAATTTACTGAGCCACTATAATAAGATAACCAGACTGAGAAGCTAATGGGCTGAGGCAATGGCAGTTAAACATGATTTGCTAACATCTGTGACGTGAACAGTGGAGTAGATTATTATTTGGTACTTACCTTTTAATTAAAATAATGCTGTTTTCAGCATCCTTGTAATTTGGCAGAATAGATTCAGTATAATAGACTAACCTCTTTTTTTCCCATTGTTTAGATAACAAACTCTGGAAATCCAGACTATATGAATATTTGAATACTGTGATACAGCTGATAAAAAAAAAACTCTTTTAAAGTGCTTGCTCTATTGAAATTTATTAGATGCTGAAAATTATAAGGATATTTGCAAAGATAACAACTTTAGAATGAAAAAGAATATTGGAAATGATGTTTACTCATTTTAAAATAATTTCTAATAGCTCTTCCTTATATCATGAAACTTTAAAATACTCCCCAACACTTTAAAGTAATTCTAAGATGCCTATTATAGCCACACATTAAGTCCCTGACATAAACAAATGCATTTCTATGAATTGACATTCTTCTCTATGTAACTATATTCTAACATTATATATATCCTAAAACTTGTTCCCATTGGGCTAGTCAAATACTGTTAGTCAGGAAGGTTTACAAGATTTTCTTACCCACAAAGATTTATCTTTCTCACTCCCCCTGCTTAGAGATTATCTCCGCACTCTTTATGTATGATATTTTTAGGAAGTTTCAGTTTCAGTTGAAAATAAAAATCACTTATCTTCCCAATGCATTTTTTTTCTAAATGATTCCACCATATATTACAAATACATTCTACCTAAGAGACTGAGATATAATTCCCAATTTGAGGTAACCTTGAATCATCTGGGAAACAACACCAAGTGGAGGCTTGTTTATGTTGAATTGGCTTATGGGCATGTCTATGGGTGACTGTCTTAATTAATTAACTGATGTGTGAAGACCCACCCCACTGTGGGAAGTACCATTTCCTAGGCAGAGTCTTCTGAATTATGTAAGCAAAAATAGGTCAAGCTGAGCTCAAGCAACAAGCATTTATTTCAAGGCATCCATTTCTGTCTACTCTTTTCTGTGAATGTGATATGATTAGTTCCTGTTTTGACTTTTCCACAGATAGGAAGCATGAGACGGAATTACCAGCATAAATAAATCCTTTTCTCTCCTAAGTGGCTTTTGTCAGAGTATTTTGCAGGAATTAAGAATGAGATTAGAAAATTCAGTAATATTTCAGTATACCATTGTATCTATGCTTTTATGACTCCCCACTAAGTGTCCGTATTATATTGCCTTGTCTCACTTCTTTCTTTCATGTATTTTTGTCGAATGAACTTGCCAGATTCTAGCTCTTCTCCTACAATGCCTCCATGAATTGACACACCTTGCTTTTAATTTTACTTTCTTGGTTAATCCATTAAAAGTCCTACTAGCAAACATAGCACACACACACACACACACACACACACACACACACTCTACTGGAGACATTTTTATACAATCTATTATCCATTCTTCCCTCGTCCTTCCCAGTGGATTGGTCAGTCTTGCTGAAATAGCAAACCCCAGGTTCAGTGAGACCCTGTTTCACTGGTAAGGTGGGGAGAGAGTAAAGCTCAGCCTCTCTTGCTTGCAGGCCAAGCACACGACATGCACGTGTGCACATAAATATGCACACAATAATAAAATCATTACAAGACACTGTTATGTCTTTAAGTTGAATATATTTTTATTAGTCAATTAATTAGACTTTGGCTGATAAAATTGAATATTTGTTCAATTTGGGTTAGTTTGTATTAATTGGATTGACATTGACTTTTTAATGTGAAAGGGCTAGACTTGAGATAAACCTCTTTATGGAAAATAGCATGCCCTGATCTCATCCTGTCTCCTCTCTAAATTCTCATTAAAGTGCCAATGGGATTAGGAGAAAGGGGCCCCCAAGTCTCCAAGTTTGTCTCTGTCAGTGATTGTGAAACAGATGGCTTTGTAGAGAAGGTACTTACTGGCATGACATTCACTGAATCTTTTCACCAAACAAGGTAGTAAACATTTCCTGTAATTCCTACCGTCTACTGTCAGTTTCATAGACTAAAGATTTGTGATATAGACACAATAACAAAACTTGTTGCTTGTGATTCATTATATTCCCATACATTTGCACAAGTGTTTTGTAAAAAATAACACAAAACAACAAGTCCAGGATATAGCTTGAACCCAATTGTAACCATGCTTTGACTTGATCTGTCTAGAAATCAAGAGGACTAACAAATTAAAAGAGAAATAGAGAGAAGATAAGGAAAACAAACAAACAAACAAAACCATTGAATAAGACCTATAGACATACATTTTTTGCAACCTACATTTAATAAGGGTCCAACCTCTCCTCTAGCCTACCACCCAGTAGAGATAGTGACAGAGAAAGGTTACTAGGATATGGAGGAAGTGCACCTATTCAGCAATAGTTCTTTTGGGGCAAGCTCGATCTCCTTTCTCAGCAGTTCAGTCCTGTAGCAAACACAAAACATCACTCAGCAACTGCAGATCAGTCCTCTAGGCAGGCAGACAGCAAACATGAACCAGCAGCTGTAGTTCAATCCTGAAGGCTGGCCAGCTGGCCTGAGGTGAGGCCATGGAAGCAGCAAGCTGCAGCAGGAACCTCATGAGGAGTTCTTGGGTGAGCTTTTCTTAATGGCAGCATTACCACAAGTTGAGCTCAACAGCACTATGGAAGGTGAACCAATACCTGTATGTTATTAGTGAAGAATAGCAAGGCAGAGCAAAGTGAACCAATGTGCAGTGCTCATCCCCCACTCTCTGTGGGGTCATATTTATACTCTATCAGCACAGGTCCTTTCACTTGTTTGATATATCAAAACATCTCTTCACCTGTGTCTGCCCCAGCAAAACATCCTTTCACTTGTGTCTGATTCAGGGAAACATTTTTTTCTGTTTGCTCTAGCAAGACATCCTTTCACCTGTGTGCTCCAACAAACCGTCACTTGACATAACTAATTTTCCAAAGAAGTTTCCACATCAAAGACCTCATAGCATATGGTTGTAAGATGAAGTAAACATTTAATCTGGAGACATTAGCATTTTAAAATAGGTAGAGCAATACCTACTATAGCAATGTATGTCCACGTTTTTGTAGTAAATATTCCAGTTCTATTTAGGGCATCAGACAGGTAACAAGGAGATAGAGCCTCTGATCTCTCTACAGTGACGATATATAATGAACTGTGAATGTTCTAGAAACAAGCCCTTGAATGCACAGCTGTGTAACCTGAAATTCTCCATAGTCAGTCCACTCGTTAAGGAAAAGGCATCTAGCTATATAAGATCACAAAACAATGTATCCAAAATAACTTATGGAGAATTAGTATGACATGAATAAATAGACATGACTATTTTGGAATCATAGCAACAATGATAAGTAAATTTTTGTTTTAAGAAAACAAAATGCTTAGCAGAGCAGACCTAAATGAGAACTTTTAGCATAGTTTAAAGAATTCTGAGATTGAAAGCTAGAGTTTTCTGTATTTGAATGTTCTCCAAGAGATTATAAAACAAATTCAATTCATTCAGATTACAATCAGTGTAGTTTAGATGAGCTAATATGTATATTTGTAACCTCCCCCCACAGCCTGAAGCAGTTGATCAGAAGGTCTTGACTTAGCTCCATTCTTTCTCTCATCCATCTAGTTCCCTCTCTTTCAGCTCAAGTCTGCCTCTTCAGCCATACCCCATTTCTTGTGAGCCGCTGGATGGTCCGCAGCATATATTACTTCAAATTGTGTTCTAGTTTGTTTTCCATTGGTGGGACTGGTAACACCCTGACAAAAAGAAACTTAAGGAAAGTTTTTATTTGAACTCAACTCAGGAACCTGTAGGAAGAACTGAAGCACAGGGCATAGAAGAATGTTTCTTACTGGTTTGCTTCTCCTGGCTTGCTCAAATATTTTTCTTATACAGTGCAGGATCACTTTTCTAGGTATGAGCCCACCCATAGTGGGCTGCGCCTTCCAATATGAATTAGCAATAAAAATTGGTTCTGCAGACATGTCCATGGTCCAATCTCATGGAAGAAAACATTCAGTTGAGATTTTCTTTTCAAACACATCTGGGTTTGTGTCAAGTGGACAATATTACATGGTTTAATTATGAAATATCTCCAAAGGCTCATTCCTTAAAGGTTTGACCTTCTGCTTGGTGGTGCTATGTTAGGAAATATTGGAAACTTCAGTATGAGGGCTCTTTTTGGAAGAATTTGGTCACTATGCTATGCTCTCAAATTATATGCCGTAGCCTTGGACCATTCTCAGTCTTCATCCTTTTTTCACCCTCCTGTTTCTTCTCTTTTCTTCCCTCTCCTCTCTTTCTGGTTAACATAAGGCGATATATTTGCTTCACAACACCTTTCAATCATGGTACCTCATGGCAACCTAGAAGCAATGCAGTCAGACAACTATAAGGTAAAACTTCCAAAAATCTGAACTAAGAATTAAAAAAAAAAAAAAGACAGCAAAGGGAAAAGAAAAAAAAAACCCTATTCATGATTTAACTTGTTTCTCTCAAGTGTTTGATCATATTGACAAAAAGACTGAGCAATGGGTATAACGTGAGGCTCATCTCATATTTGCAGGTGTGTGCATGCATGTGCAAGTCCTTGAAGTCAACCACACTAATTGAAACAACACAAAAATTACATTGAAGTAAAAAGACCTTTCTAGAACATGAAGAACATCTAAAATATTCAAAAACAACAACAACAACAAACAAACAGACACAAACATTAAAAAAGACCCAATGAAGTATAACTTTTTCTAACATGTGAACGTTAAATCAACAAAGGCAAGAAATCCAAGTATGGATATGACTCTTTTATAAGAAAACAGATAAACAGTTCATGGCATTGGTCATGACACTTGATTTCTTAGACAAAACACATGAGCCCAGAAACAACATAAATATCAGATATATTGGAATCTACTATTATAAACTTTTATGAACTGTTGGGAACTAAGAAAATGAACAAGTAATCTTAAGAAAAAGGACTTATATGTCATAGATCTGCTAAGGGACTATGACATAGAACTTACAAGTAGCTCTCATATTGATATCAATAATCAGGAAATGGTTTAGAAGCACATCATTGAAATCACAGAATTGACCTCACAGACCATTTCAAATACAGAAACTTGATGGTACTAATTACCAGGATAATGTGAGTTGGAATTAACAGATAATATCTTTCCTTTATTATGATGATAAAATATTTGAACCATAGTGGCTTCTTGTAAAATATGAAAATTTATTTACATATACTTCAGGGTATGTGGAGATTATAGTTCAAGGTGGCAGCAGGTTCACTGGTGAGAGCTATGCCTTCAAAGAGAGAAGGTATGCTTCATTTTCCAGCACAAAATTTAGGAAGAAAGAAAAAAGAACAACCTCATGAAACTTCCTTTATAAGGGCAAGAGAAGGTACTCTCATGATATAATTAGATCCCCAAAGTTCCATTTCTTATGTTTAATGTTCCAATACCTGAATAGAGGGGGATATGTTCGAGCCATAGCAGCTATAAAAGGGGGAAATCATTCCAATCAATGCTTTCTCTTTAATAAAAGATGGAGGGAAGAAAAAAAAGAATGGTTCTTACAACCAGAAGAAAGTAGTCGTTTTCAATGGTCTACTTGGTGATCCAATGCCAACTACAGGTATAAAATTCTAATGGTATAAAATTCAGGAACAATTTAAGGTAAAGAAAAAAACTGTACCCATCTATTTTCATGGCCAATGCTTGACTCATTTAAGAGCCCAGTGCCTAGCCAGGCATGGTGGTACACCCCTTTAATCCCAGCACTTGGGAGGCAGGTGGATTTCTGAGTTCAAGGCCAGCCTGGTCTACAAAGTGAATTCCAGGACAGTCAGGGCTACACAGAGAAACCCTGTCTCAAAAAAACAAAAACAAAAACAAACAAACAAACAAACAAACAAACCCAGTGCCTGCTGCAAGCACATAAGCTTGTTTTCCCCTGAGCATATGATTTTACCAGAGTCTGATTTCTCTCAATATTTTCTGAGTAACTTGATTTGTAGGTACCTTATTTGAGTAACAAGGGTCATGCCTTCACATAAAAGGTTATTAAAAAAACAATAACCTTATCATGGTACAGAATCTTTAAGATGCTTTGGCCACTTTGAACAAATTTAAGGTGTGTGGTCACACGTAAGGTTCTTTTTTGTCAGTGAATCATGGTATATGTGTTTTCAACACATACTAAAACTAATTTATGTATCCCCAAACAGAATAATTCTTTCTTTATACTCACCTAGTATATCTTTAATTATGCTTTACATGTAATTTAAAAATATTAATTTTTATGCTGGTTCTGCCCATTAATTGGCCATAACAACTAAATCTAGGACATGTCAAGGTTAAGTCTGCCACAGAGATATAGAAACGGAATAACAAATGTGACAGCAGGAATTGTACATGATATGCCCTTTCTACTCAATCATGTGTAGCATGTCACTTCCTGTCCAACTTATCATGAGGGCCATTGAATGTATTTGACAGGACATATATTTGACTGTTAGAATGATGGACGTCTCCGAGTGTGTAGACCTGGCTTGATGGGAGAGGATTATGAATGTGTGGCACTGAGGGCAGGTCCCCAACAGTGAAAAGTGGATTTTTACCTGACTCTGCACCGTGGTTCTGTGATATTTGCCCTGTTATGACGGCTGACAGTTTACATGCGTTTTAGCTCTAGCAATCAGTCAATCTGCTCTGATAGGTAATTGCCAGCAGGGACCTAATTTTTCTACCTCAGTTGTCACATGTGTCTCTAATATTCTTATTCACCGTTAACAAGATTGACAATGTTGTTACAGTCAAGGATGGGAGAAGTGAAGGCTCTCTCTTCCTGGAAAGACACAACCATACAGCTGCTTATAGAAATAGCCCACAAGGCTTCACAATAGATATTGAAAGTTAAAACAAATGACAATGTCCAATGTCACACCCGCGCATTAGTCAATGGGACATCATTGACTGCGTATTATATTGATGTACAAAAAGCCATTTGGATTTGGGAAGCAGAAAGCCTTGGAGCCCCATTAAGCACGGCTATTTGATAAACTTTGTGTAAGTTATAGTCTTAAAAATATGCAAACCTCTGTTAAAGGAAAGAATTGTACTTCTTTATAATAAAATAAACCCTGGTATCAATT
The DNA here is from genome assembly GCF_000001635.26 of Mus musculus. NCBI lineage: Eukaryota > Metazoa > Chordata > Mammalia > Rodentia > Muridae > Mus > Mus musculus. The sequence goes on along the minus strand of NC_000072.6, from coordinate 80,844,939 downwards.
AAGTCTGGAAACAATGTGAAAAGTAGTATAAATTTTAAAAATCCAAATTACTAAGCGATTCTATCACAACATACACACACAGGCACGCACGCACACACACACACACACACACACACACACACACACACAATCTATTCACAGATGTACTTTCAGATCCAAATTCACAAGCATTCTTTTCTAAGTTTTTTGTCAATATTTGATTTTGCTTTTGAAATAGTCTCCCTATGTAGCCCTGGCTGGCCTGGCACACACTGTATATATCCCAGGCTGGTGGCCTGGAACTTACCATACAGCCTGGGTTAGCCTCAGACTTCCAGCAATCTTCTTACTTCAGCGTGCTAAGCACGGGGATTACAGGTGGGAACAATCGCACCCAACTCTCCACATCCTCCTTTTAGGTTATTTCTCAGTGTGCACTTCACTTTTTTCAAGATGTGGCCCTACTGATTTCCCCTCTTGTGTTCTTGCAGTGCAGCTCTCCTGGTTCCCTATCACCATCAAATTTAGAAATATTCAGGGTTCTGTCTGTTCCTAAAAAAAAAATTCAATTTTTGCAGTTTATCCCAAGGTGCAGCTCTCTGTGGTTACACAGTCTTTCTAATTGCATTTGAACCTGTGTGCTCAGAATAGCATTGCAGAAAGGCCTCCATCCTTGTGAGTGATCAATTTGTATGGCCAATGCAATGTTTATTTCTCCTACTTTTAAATGTTAATTTTTTTAGTTCACTCATTTTCAATTTTCCTCTTACTTTAAACGTGTTTTGTTCTGCAAGTTTTAAAGTCTTGTTTTTATTTATGTGTATGTTTATGTGTGCGGCTGAGTGTGCACGTGCCTCTGTGTGTGTGTGTGTGTGTGTGTGTGTGTGTGTGTGTGTGTGTGTGTGTGGTTCACTTCAGAACCCAGAGGAGTTGGAGCTGGAATTTTAGGCAGCTGTGAGTGTCAACATGGATGCTGAGAACCAAACTTGGGTCCTCTGCAAGAGCAGGAAAACATCCTCACTACTGAACCATCTCTCCATCTGTTACCAAGAATCTTTGCTGATAATATTTATGAATTCAGATCTTGTGCTTTTTGTGTTACTTATTTAATTAAATGCCTGCTTCATTTAGTATTTTTCTTTCATAATGAAAATATTCACTGCTGCTATACTTCATCTGATCTTATCATTAGCTACATCTCACATCCTTTGATATATAATCTTGGCATTTTTTTCTGTAAAGCCCATAATTGCAGTTTTGATTTCTATTTGAACCAAAAGTCAGTAAAGATAATGTTTTTAGCCTCTCAATGCTTTGATTGTTTTGCTTATTTTTGATTAATTTCTGGAATTATTTTATGAAAATTGTACATAGTGATATTTGTGAGACAGCCTTTCTTAATTCAGTTATAATCCCTCGATTAACGCCAGGGCTAAAAAGTCGGAGTGGGTGGGTAGGGGAGTGGGGGGGAGTGTATTGGGGACTTTTTGGATAGCATTGGAAATGTAAATGAGGAAAATACCTAATAAAAAATTAATTCTAAAAAAAAATCACTAAGAATAAAAACTTTAAAGAATCATTAAAACCTTGAAAAAAATTGTTCTTAAATCAAAATATTATTTTTAAAATATTTTATGTTTAATTCACATGTATATGTATGACTGTATGAAGATATGTGCACATATGTTTACAGTCACAAGAGGGTATCAAATTACCTGGAGCTTGAGTTACAAGCAATTGTGAGACTTCACACATCCAGTGTGCTAGGAACAGAACTTAGGTTTCCTGCATGAGCTGTAAGTATATGCTCTTAACTGTTGATTCATATCTCCAAACCCCCTTGTTTGTGTGTGTGTGTGTGTGTGTGTGTGTGTGTGTGTACCTTCCTACTCTAATAGTGTTAAATCAAAGTTTTCATGGGAAACTTAGGTTGCATTTAATGTTAAGTTCTCACTGTATAAATTCATATGTTTAAACATGTCTATTCTAGAGTGACATTTCAATATGAAATAAGAACAATGTGTCTATATCTATAATAGTGGCATTTTTGAGTATACTCTGGGAGAATCAAAATTCTATCTTACCCAGAGTCTATGAGACCTTAATGTCTACACAGAATTGATAAATCTGCTATCAAAATAATGTTTTCATAGATTAGCATGTGTCTAATGAAGGATTTCTTCAAAACTTATTTTTTTTTTTTTGCCTCCACTATCAACATATTTCTAAGGCTAAGTGATATAAGACAACATTGCTTAGTGGGTCCTCTGGGAGCCCTACATTTTAAGCTTCAAGCAAGTCAGTATCATTGGAGTAGGATTAGTCATGGAAACCATTCCAGCTTAGGGCAAGGAGTGATAATTTATGGATACATAACAGTTTCTGGGAAACACATAAATATATCTGTCTAAATTGAAATTATGTTATTTCTTACACTATTATCACTTTACCCAATATCCTTTTTAGAAGGATACAAAAATGATTTTATTTTATTAAAAGAAAATTAAAATGGTCTTTGGAAATATAAGCACAATATTTGGAAAAAGACACCAAGACCTTAGGTAACTTATTTTTTTATTTTTTTAATATTTTTTATTACATATTTTCCTCAATTAATGCTATTGGATGGATCACAGGGCTCCCAATGGAGGAGCTAGAGAAAGTGCCCAAGGAGCTAAAGGGATCTGCAACCCTATAGGTGGAACAACATTATGAACTAACCAGTACCCCGGAGCTCTTGACTCTAGCTGCATATGTATCAAAAGATGGCCTAGTCGGGGTACTGGTTAGTTCCCCAGTGCTGGGGTGTATATAAGCAGTCCTTCCTGGGTTCCCGGGGTTCCCGTAGAAGCATTGAGGCATTCCTGCAATAAAGCTGTTGAGAAGAATCCGACCCTGTTGTGTCTTCCTTGTTGGACGAGGTGGGTTTGACAGTGGTTAAAACTTGGAATCTCATGGGTGGGTTTAGGAGGCAAGAACTGCAAAGTAAACATGAATGAATTCATACAGAAGCTTCAAAACTTCCAAATGACACACAAATTTGCATTATATGTATTTATTGCTATCATTTTACAGTTTCTGGTCAAATATAAATAATTAATATTTATTTATTTTTTGCTCATACTTGTATGAGCTCAGTTTAACAGTAAAAACATGAGCTTGTGAAAATCAGACCCTCTTGAATCTTAATCTTTTGTAACTTATCTTCAAGGTTTTTAAAAAAATCCATACAAATGTGAAATGTATGTTGATGATATTTATATCTATTTTCTCCATCCTGCTCCCCCAATTCATGTTTCTTCCACTTTGTATCTTTTCATTAGACTTTAAATCTGTGGGCTCTATTGATCCGTTTGGCAGCTTGAAGCCTATGGTCTTATTAGAATAAAAAATGCATACAACACTATGCAACAATTATATGGACATACAGATATACATAAAGTTATACTAACATGCACATCTTATTACTTCATTTATTTACAAAGTATAATTTCTAATAAGATATATATTAAACAACTATTATAATTTTTAATAATATATATGCTATACCTGTTAGCAAAAAGCAAAACAAAGACAAAAACCTTCAGACTTTAGAATTTCCTGTGGTTTTATTGTGACTATTTGTATATACCTATGAATATATAAACTAATATATAAATATATATTCATGTAGTTATGAGTATTCACAATAAACATATACACATATTAATATATATACTGACATATGTACATATATATACACATACATACTCATATATGTATATGGTATATATAAACACACACACACATATATATGTGAATAAAAATGTATAGCTGCAGCACAGGATTCAGCATGCTGAGTTTGGTTATTTTGCTCATTGGTAATTTTGTTTATAAGATTCAACTGACAAAGAGTTACTCATTTTGAAACAGACATAGTAATGAGTTATTGTGGTTTTGTGTCAACCTGACACAAACTGTAGTTATCACAGAGAACGGAGTTTCAGTTGAGAAAATGCCTCCACGAGATCCAGTTGTAAGGCATTTTTTCAATTAGTGATCATGGGGAGAGGGCCCATTGTGGGTGGTGCTATCTCTGGGCTGGTGGTCCTGAGTTCTATAAGAAAGCAAGCTGAGCAAGCCAGGGGAAGCAAGCCAGTAAGAAACATTCCTCCATGGCCTCTGCATCAGCTCCTGCTTCCTGATCTGCTTGAGTTCCAGTCCTGATTTCCTTTGGTGATGAACAGCAGTGTGGAAGAGTAAGCTAAGTAAACCCTTTCCTCCCCAACCTGTTTCTTGGTCCTGATGTTTATGCAGGAATAGAAACCCTAAGAGAGGTATTTCACCAATAATTATTTTTAATTTCATTTTAATATTTGTCTTTTAAGCTAGTATACTGAGTCATGAATTTCGGCATGGTATTTTTACACTTAACATGCTCGTATACTCTTTCCTAATCTGCCCCTATCCACTAGTCTTCTCCTGTGCCCCTTTTCCCCTTTGCCCCCAAACACTGTCTCTTCTTCTCTTCTGTAATATGTACTCAATTCTCTTTCTTTCCTCCCTTAAGGCCCCTTTTTGCCATTCTCATGACCCTTGTTTTAGTTTTGGCACATACATGTAAAACATAAACCCACATGTAAATACACTAACCACTCAGATACACACATACAAACACCCATACACACACACACACACACACACACACACACACACACACACACACACACACACAGAGAGAGAGAGAGAGAGAGAGAGAGAGAGAGAGAGAGGAAATTTTAAATCTAAGTTCTACATACCAAAGAAACACGTCATTTGCTTTTCTTAGTCCATCTTATTTATATTTTTGTAAACATCATGATATACAGTTCCAGTCATGCAAATGTTCCCATTTCATTTTTCTTTGTAGTTGTGTAAATAGAATTCCATTGTGTATAAAATCACATTTTCTTCTTCCACATAGATCTTGGCTAATGCTTGAAAATTTCTAGAGCTCTTTCCTTATGTGGTCACACTGTTGGGATGCTGCCTCTGTGACTCCATGAAAATGGAGGACAGCCAACCCTTTCATTCTAGTCAGCTTCTTCCCACAGTCACTCCCCTTTTATTCACAACAAATCAGCATATGGTTATATGTATATTTGATTTCCAAGAACTGTTCTCTCCCAAGCTTTACCTTCGTATTTTCTTCTTTTGTATAATAATGGACGCAGTTCTTTGATCTGTTTCTTTTAGTTGCAACTTTTTATGTTTTTAGCCAGATTTTCTCGTCATTGTGGGCTGTTTCCTCCTGTCTTACACATAAAGACAAGGACAAGCAACAGGGATGGGGATAAATCATCATAAGAAAGGAAGAGAATGTGGAATCTTTTCAGCTTCCATCTACCTAACTCTCACAGTGCTGGAGGAAGTTGGGGGAGAGAGATGGTAGTGGCCAGGACAAGATGCTTTCCACTGCAAGAAACTCTTGCATATTTGCTGAGTTAGAGTTAAGACTTATTCTACCATCACACAACTGACAACATAAGAGAACCCCCTCCCCTACCCAGTTAAATGAGACTTCTGCCTATCCTTGTACACTGCTTCTTCACACAACAGAGCTCTTCTCAATGGAGCTGTTATCTCTGGCTGCCCTGTAGAGATAAAGTCAAGCCAGGAGACTTGCAGGAGAGTTGAGTGACCACTGGTACTCTACTATGAACCATTTTGCAACAAAAGAGTCATTTGTGGACTGCAAATTGATCTTAATGGTAGAGGTCAACAATGCTGCTCCAGCATTCTACTGGGTGGGGAATAATTCCCTGTAACAACACAACAACAACAACAATTATATAGCTCACAAAGTCGGTGGTGACAAGTTTTTTAAATTCCACTTTAATTAAAAAAACAAAACAAAACAAAACAAAAACAAAAATGTAAAGATGGGAAAGCTTCTTCAAGGCAGTCAAATTTGAGTGGTCTCTTCAATCATTAAGTTCTTTGTTTATGTTCTAGAGAAATTCCAGGGAATTTCACGCCACTCAAGGAAAACAAGTATATGGAGGAGCAAGAGGAGGCTGCTATTACTCTACGTACAAATACATGGTTGAGGTTCACATTCATCTGTGCTAAGAAGCATGAATCACATCGAAGGAAAACACTCCTGGGAGCTCAGACAAGGGGGACCAGCCCTCTCCAAAGCAGATTTCTTATGCTCAGGTGACTTGGTCCCAATACGGAAGAGCTCAGATGGAGGTACTCAGGGCAGTTCATACTGGACTTAATCATCCACAAAACTTTCCACTGAAGAAGAAATTATTGTTGTGAAGCTGGTGTGAGCAAGCCTGCCCTTAGTTCATTGATAGACAGGATTTCTATTTTCAGAGGCTATTTCATGCTTTTTTGCATAAGTTATTTATCTTGTTCACATTACATCCCAATTACAGCCCTTCCCTATTCCCTCCCCTCCCCCAGTCCCACCCTTACAAATCTCCTTCACTACTCCTTCCCTTCTCCCCAGCCCCTGCATTCTCTTTGGTTGGTGGTTCAAGCTCTGTGATCTTCCATGGACCCAGGTTAGTAGACTTTGTAGGTGTCTTAGTCAGGGTTTCTATTCCTGCACCAACATCATGACCAAGAAGCAAGTTGGGGAAGAAAGGGTTTATTTAGCTTACACTTTCATACTGCGGTTCATCACCAAGGGAAGTCAGGACTGGAACTCAAGCAGGTCAGAAAGCAGGAGCTGATGCAGAAGCCATGGAAGGATGTTCTTTACTGGCTTTCTTCCCCTGGCTTGTTCAGTCTGCTCTCTTATAGAACCAAAACTACCAGCCCAGAGATGGTACCACCCACAAGGAGACCTCCCCCCTTGATCACTAATTGAGAAAATGCCTTGCAGCTGGATCTCGTGGAAGCATTTCCCCAACTGAAGCTTCTTTCTCTGTGATAACTCCAGCTGTGTCAAGTTGACACAAAACTAGCCAGTAGAGTAGGTGTTCTTGCAGTATCCTTGAACCCTCCTGCTTGTTCAGTTTTATCCTCCACTCTTCCACTCTTCTGTGTGTCTCCACATCTGTTTCCATCTGCTGCTGGATGAAGCCACTCAGGAGACAGTTATGCTAGGTTCTTTTCTGCAAACATAGCAGAGTATCATTAACATTATCAAAGGTTGGTCTCTCACATGGGATGGGTCTCAAGTTAGGGTGGTCATTGGTTGCCCATTCCATGTTTATGCCTGCGCATCTTGTAGGCTCTAGAAATGTGGGGTTGAAGTTTTTGTGAATGGGTTGATGTCCCCCTCCTTCCACTAGAAGTCCTGCCTGGGTTCAGGAGGTGGCCATTTCAGACTCTATATTCCCTGATGATAGGAATCACCCCCGTAGACTACCATAGCCTCCCCCATCCAGGTCTCCAGCTGGTCGCAGAGATCCCACCCCCATACACACACACAAACAGATTTCTATTCTTACTTGGCAGCCTTCTCCAGTTCCCCCTCCCCCAACAACGCATCTCCACATCCATACCACTCTTCCTCAGGCCCTCTCCCACCCAATTCCCTCTCTCCATCCACTTCTGAAGACCATTTTGTTCTTTTTCTGAGTGAAATTCACACATCCTCCCTTGTGTCCTCCTTATTATCCAGTTTCTTTGGATCTGAGGGTTATAGCATGGTTACCTTGCAGTTTATGGCTAATGTCCAATTATAAGTGAAACATACCATCTGCATCTTTCAGGGTCTGTGTTATTTCACTTAGGATGATATTCTCAAGCATGCTTAAAGGCAAAAGAAGCAAGGCACTGGCCTCCCAAAGACGGAAAGCCTACACAGCATCCTAGGAAAATAAGAAACTTAGCCACTGCTATGATTTGAGCAACTTGGTAGCTTTCCTTTTATTATTAATATTTTTATTACTTTTAAAGAATTAATTTATTTAAATTGTGTGGGTATGCTTATGTTTAGGTACATGTAAATGCAGAGACATTTATGTTTAAGTACATGCAAGTACAGAGCCCCTCAAAGTCCAGAGGTGTCTGTTGGAATCCCTGGAGCTGAAGTTTTGGGAGATTGTGAGCTGCCAGAGTTGAGCATTGGGACAGAATCCAGGGGCTCTGGAAAAGCAGTAGGCCCTCTGAACCACTGAGCCATCTCTCCAGCCTTTTGAACAGCATCTCACAAACCTCCCTGATTTTTATTTATTTACAAAACTATCACTGAATGCCTAATTCTCAGTCATTTATGAACCCCCACAGGCCCAGTGGGTGACAATTTACATTTCAGTCTTCAGTAAGGAAACTAACAGAGGAGACTCCTGTTACTTGCCCAGTAAGATATTGGTGCATTTAGTCATAAAGGCTCATCTAATACATTAAGAAAGAACTTTAAATCATCTACCAGTTTCTTGAAATAATGAGTATATTAATTAATATTAGTGCAGCTGATACATGGTAAATATTTTACAAGGAATTAATTTGTTACCTTTCATAATCTTATGTATTATGTTGTGGGATAAATCACTTCAAAAGGTTAATGTGAGCTGAGAGTACTTTATGAATATTTGCAAACAATTTATCTCATATAATAGTCCATAAATAATTTGTGATTTATATGTTACTACATACTTGGGATATTCTGTTTCCCATAAACATCTGAATTCCTGGAAATTTATTTAAAGGCTGCTGTGTTCTAAATTGATACATTCCAGTTTTATTACAACTGCAAAGAATGGGGAAGGCTCAGTAGGGTTTTGCCTATTTGTTCTCATGTTGTTTTCTTGAGTTATTTAGATGGGGTGACTATTAATGCTGAAATTTCTGAATATCAATCATCATGGTTAATTTATAAAAATCAAATGAGGGCTATTTCAGAATAATGTATTTGGAAATGGGCAGATATGTAATTTTCAAATGGCGTGAAGTTGGGAGAAGGGTGTGTAGGAGCAAGTTTTGGGGAGAAGGAAGGAAAAAATTGGTATAAGATAGAGTCAAATTTCAGTGTATTGATATACAAAAATTTAAATATGAAAATTATTTGAAGATATTTTCTAGGAGAAAAATCAATGTTCTGCCTTCAAAATCACTTCAGAAAATTTCATTACAGTATGGCATAAACGTTTCAAAGCAAAACATGACCTCCCTCTTATTCACACACAACTTGCACCTTTTGAAAGTGTTTTTAATTTTATTTTAATGATTTTATATTTCTGTAGACAATACAGAAAATCCCAAACAAGCAAATGTCATCAGAAGAAATGCTGTATATCACGAAGATTTGGGCAGTTATCTCCCAGTTTGTGATTTTTTTAATGAATTATATGGCTCCTAATTTTATTTATTTTCCCCATAGGCGAGCTGGTCCTCCCCTGTGGTAAATGCTCATTCACAGTCTGAGGTCACCTTAGAAAAAAGCAGCAAATTATTAAGTGCACTATGTGATAGACTCTTTAATTTTGACATTTTTAGTTGCACTCTGTATTTAGAGATTATATTTATATTACCATCATTTGCTTCCATATACATTTATTTTAAAAATATTTTTATTTATACTTTAAAACATTTTCAGGTGCATAGTATATATTAATCATATCCATTTACTACTGTCTTCCTCCAGCTGCTCCTGGTGCCTTCAAACCATCTCCAAATTTTGTCCCCTTTTTAAGAAATTATTATTAATAACACTCGAATTCACTGAGTGCTACATATATGGTCTAGGGCCCTGGCAACCTTCCAGGTCATCTCCCCAAAGGAGAGTGACTCTCTGTTCTCAAACCTATCAACTGACAACAGCTCCTCCCCAGTACCCAGCTGACAATAGCTTTTCCTCTAGTTACTAAAGTAATGACACACACTTTACTTGTCTTTTTTTTTTGTCCTTATCTTACACTTTGCCCTTAATGTGTGATAATGCTCCACAAATTAGCATCATTAGAAGATACTAGGAACTGTGCCTTCAGTTTCTATCATTCTCATCTAGAAGGATCCTAAGAACAAATGCAGCTTTTGTTCCTTGAGGTTTTCTGTTGCTGTCCTTTATGGGTTTGGGGGGGGAGGGGCACTGGTTTGCTTTGGTTTGTTTGTTTGTTTTATCTTTGACTCTCAGATCCCTTTTTGGCCATCTTGGGTGGATTACCATTGATTCCACTTCTTGTCCATCGGAGATCTTCCCAGACTTTGTTGTGTTGTTTTAATTGTTGTTATTCAGTGTATGCATTAATTTCACTTAGATAAAAGTAGTGGATCAAATCAAAACACAGTATGTCATATTTTCACAGTGGTAGCATGGCCGACATCTTGTGGAGGACTTTCTTGCTCATTATTCATATGGTTCACAGTATCTGTCTCTTATTACCATGACCAAGTTTCTGACAGGAAGGAACATAGAGGAATGAAGAGTTTATTCTTTTCACAGTTTAGGTGGTATCCTACTTCTGTGTCTGTTGTGTGATAAAATTGCCCGACCAAGGCAACTTATAGGAAAATGGTTCATTTTGTCTTATAGATCAAGAGTACCATCATCACAATGGGGAAGTCAGGGAAGCAGAACCATGGGGTGGCTACTCACATTGCAACCACAGTCAGGAAGCAGAGGGTGATAAATGTTTTTATTTATGCAGTCTAAGATGCCATCTCAAGGGATGGTGCCACCCACAATAGATAGCTCTTCCTTCCTCAACCTAACCAAGGTAATTCCCTCATAAACTTACACAGGTGCAAATCTCCCAGATGACCCTAGAACTCATTGAATTAACTATTGAAATTAACCATCAATGGGATATAGACTGTCATGCAGGGAAAGTCACTGTGGCAGGAGTGTGCAGGTAAGATCCTTCAATTCTCATCTTTGGAGGAGAGAAGGATGAGTTAACTGCAAGTGTTGATAGGCTATAAAATCAAGGTTTACCCTAGTGACCTATTGTCTCCAGCAAGGCTCACTACTGAAAGTTCCATAGTCTTTCCAAAGAACATCAACAATAGTGGACTAAATGTTCAGACACATGAGTCTATGGGGAACATTTCACATTGACACCACATTGACACCACTACAATGAGTATGGCTCTTAAAATGTTCTTAGATGTAACTCTCCTCCAAGGAACAAATAATATGAGACTGAGAACTCAGAAGCCCCTGTCAGATTTAAGGAGACATGAGAACACACACACACACACACACACACACACACACACACACACACACAAAATTGAAAAGTCAAAAAAAGCCTCACAGTAAACCATTTTGGCCCATCTGCTGCACCTCTGCTTTTGCACGGTTTACAATTTCCAGGGAACACTGAACTCCCCCAAACTACCACACATGGAGATGTGGCACCCTTGTTGTGAGCCATGTGACTGTTTCACCTGAGGGATGCTGGCTTTGGCTTTGTTCCTTCTTTCTATTCTTTCATGCATGCATGTATGTCTACAGGTTGGGTTTGTGTAATCTCGAGTACCACAGAGAGCTTGTGGAAGTCAGAGGACAACGTGGTATGAAGAGGGTTTCCTCCTTCCATATTTATGGAGATGCCAGGGCTCAAACTTAGGTCATCAGACTTGAGCAGCAAGTGTTATTTATTACCTGCCGAGCCATCTCACTGGCCTCCGTTATGGACTTTCTTTATTCCCAAATGAAGGATGATTATCTGTTGATTCCTTTGTAAAATAGGACAATCTTACTCAAAAACAGCAGGTGTAACGCACTGAGATACTGCTTAGACATAAAAAGCTTAAAACGCCGGGCTTGACAGTAAAATAGATGAAAGTGAGATTGTGTTTACTGGAATAAGCCAGGAACTGAAGGACAAATACAACACAATTCTTATTTATCTGTGGAATCTAAACAGTGGGTCTCACAGCAGGTCAGCACAGGATAGAGACTGATAGACTCTGGGAAGGGGAATTGGTTGGAGGGACAGAAAGCAGCTCACTAATAGACATGAGCACACGGAGGAGGAACTGGCTCTGATTTTCTTGCTTGCTTTTTATTGGCTCAGATACATTTGCACTGGGTTCCAGACAGACATTTTCACAGAAGAGTGTAACTATTTTTAACATATCCAATTACCATTAGTCTCCTTTGTTCCTCAATGCACTTTCAGTTCTAGCTTCATGTCACACACCCATTCACAATATATAGAACTGTAAGTGAGAGAAAATGTGAGGCAGTGGACTGAGAGAAACTGCCCTCTGTTGAGCTAAAGGCTTGAAGCCCGGAGACCCTGAAGGTACAGTAGGAGCTCCGCAAACTGCTGGTAGGACACAGATCAACCCTTCAACTATAGAAGTCAGTATGAAACTTCTCTGCAAGCTACAGAAAGACCTGCCATATTACCAACAACTCCTGAGTGTTTACCAAAAGTTTCAACATCATTGTATCACACAGATGCCTGCACAGCATCCACTAAGCAAATAAGTCATACTCAGAAATACAAATATCAGACGTTTTCTTGTTGGGTTGTGGGTCCAGAGTGTGCTCTGGCTCTTCGGAAGACAGAACTCAAGCCGGAGCTGGTTTGGGGATTTCCCGGGCCTGCAATGAGGCCGGGGCTGTGGGGTCTCAGGCTCTTGGACATCCAGGCACTGACTGGAAGTTTCAGAAGAGCAGAGAACAAAATGGGGTGAGGGTGGGGGAATCATGGGTTGCATCTAGCCAGGGGGAGGAGGGGGAGCAGGGGGGGGGGAAGGGAACTCTGACTGACTTGTCCCAGGGGAGAGAGTCCTTGGGAGTGCAGAGAGGTCTTCTGCAGGAGGGTGGACTGTGGCTCTGTAGGCCACAGCTCACACAGCGGATCTCAATGCAGAGACAATCTGTTGTTTCAAACCATTTATTGTCATGGTGGGAAATGGATGTGTAAAACCATATCCCATTTCTCAGGGTAGGCCTGAGATTAAATAACTTTTGCAGGGAGGAATGTCTGGTAAGTGATCTTACTGGCAAGGCTCTCTGGCCTCTAGGTACCTCATTAGTATGGTAATCTCTGTCTGAGCCTATGTGACCTGTGCTCTTTTCCTTGGTCTGAGGTGTCAGGGAGGCCTCATCTACATGTGGAATGGCTTGGGGGCATTGCCCTTATGTGATTGATGGCCACAATCTTTGGGGGGTGAAGGGTCTGGGACTGCCAGCGATATGTTCCCTTTTCTGTGCAGTTTGTTTGTTTGTTTGTTTGATTGATTGTTTGTTTTTCAAGACAGGGTTTCTCTGTGTAGCCCTGGCTGTCCTGGAACTCACTCTGTAGACCAGGCTGGCCTTGAACTCAGAAATCTGCCTGCCTCTGCCTCCCAAGTGCTGGGATTAAAGGCATGCACCACCACTGCCCGGCTTTTCTGTGCATCTTATCCAATGTTTGTTGTTTTCTCTTCTAACTGGTGTGAGAAGTAATCTCAGTGTCATTTAATTTGTAGTTTTCTGAATACTAGCTCTGGTTTTTTTATAGCCTAGTAGGTAGCTGTTATTTACAGAATTGTATGACATATTTTGAAATTACTAGAAATTTCCCAACACATGAATGTGACTAATGTCTGAAGAGATAGAAGTGTTTATAGCCTTGATTTCATTTGTATGTGCTTCATGCACACATCATATTTTAAAATGTAGCTTCAAAAGATTGATATGGTATTTCTCAATAATAATTTTGTTAATTAGAATTTAATTTTGCTTTGCAAAGAAAATACATAGACTGAACTAACACACACTCAATCTGTTCAATCATGCATTCAACAGGAGTAAGTTAGGTGCTGGCGATATAACTCTAAACAGGAATATTCTTCATCTTCACAGAAATTAGAGTTCAGAAATGAAAAAGAAAATCTTCTTTAATTCCCAACATAATTTATAAAGAATATAAATAAATCTTTATTTATAAACAGTGAGATATTCCCCAAAAAATATTTGTTTGAAAAATACCCATAGGCCTACAGGCAGAGATATAAGTATGATTGAGGCCAAGCTATAGAACCTGAACTTTTTTACACTTAATTCATGTGTGTATGTAAACAAGATATATTCTAGGTAAAGGTCTAATATCTATTTCACTATTTCTGTTTGCTCTAATACTTTAAAACTATAAAACTTTACTGACTAGGAACCTTTTGACAGAAGCAGCAGAAAGAAAGAAATCTATCTGAAGGGGCCAGCCTAACATTATACACTCCAATTTGTATCCAGACTCCATTTTATTTTGAGCTTGTCCTCAAGCTAAACTCAGGAACTGGGAAAAAATATTGTTTAGGAACCAAGACACCCCCTAAAAACAGCCACAACTTTCCTAGTAACAGCTCGTCTGCACTTAGTGACAACCAATTGGCTCTTAGGAGGAAAATACCTAATATTCCAGATGTCTCAAAGCAGATTGCTCAAGTTACCCACAATTGCACATAACAAGCTGACATCATTGCTACGCAATAAAAAATGTGCCAAGATGTAACTTCTTAAATGTTAACCAATCACGTAAGCTGGAAAACCCCTTGCCCTGCTGAAGACATAATAAGAAGACAAGAGTTTACTAGCTGGGAGCCTCCACACCCATCCACTGCATTGTAGAGGTTGGATGGTCTGAGCTTGAGCTTGAATAAAGACCCTGCCTTTGCCTGAGAGTTGGACTCAGTGGTCTCTGGTGGTTTGTATGGACCCTGCAATCTGAGAGTAACACTATCCAAGTGTTTTTAATTTTAACTTTTTATTGTATTTATGTTTTTGTGTGTATTTATCTTTTTATTTCTGTGACTTGAACAGGGTTATATGTATAGCATGACATATGCTATCTCTGTTGAGGTCAGAAGACAAAGTTTTGGAATCCATTCTCAAATCCAAATCGTGAGGTTCCTTGAAGACTACACGTCAAATGACTTTCTGATCCATCTTGCTAGCCCAAGACTCTTTCTTTTAAAAGTAACAAATCTAAACAAACTAGGTGTCCATATAAATGTAAAAAGAAATCATTTGAATATGCAGACTATTGGCTAGATAGTGTGGTTCACACCTTAAATTCCAGTACTACAGAGATAGATACAAGAGAATCATGAGTTAAAGGTGAGTCTATGCTATGTACTATAGTATATTGTATAATACCATGCTGTACTATACTATAGCAAAATGTCATCTCAAAATCAAAGTAACAATAACAACAACAATAATAATAAAGGAATGATAACATCAGAGCTGTAATTCATGTGAACTTAAAAATATTTATTTTTTGTTTTTTTCTTTGAATTTATCCCTTAACCTTTGCCACGTCCTCTTCCTCCTTCTCTGTGTGGTCCTTCAGCCACATTCACTTGACCTTTGTTGACTGACATTTATCCTTCTCTTCCCATCATCTCCCAAAACCCCCGTGCTGCAACATTTCCTTTCACTGACTCCTGGGTTTAAATAAGAGAATACCAATTTTAGCTTTGGAGTTCCATCTGGGTTTTGTTTTTGTCTTGTTTGTTAGTTAGATTGTTTGTTTTGTTTTTAGAAGAAACCAGAGTAAAAGCACACAGAAAAGAAAGAAAAATCCTGTCACCAACAGGGTAACAAGGTGGTGCCATGTATCAAGCTCCTCTCAGTCAGCACTCAAGAAACATTCCAAGCTGTTGCAGGGCCCAGAACTTGAAGGCGACAAATATGCAACTCATTTAACTGTCATAGCTAACCACTTGGTTGACTTTCTTAATAATTAGAAAATTGTTTAAGAGGGACAATATCTCAGATCATGTTTTGGTCCATAGGAAATGTTCCCATTGCTTTCTGTTAGTGCCAGACTAAGAATGGTTTTAATCATTCTCATAATGCTGTAACCACTTTTCCACCAATAATGTCTTATATATAGAAGCCTGTGTATATAGAAGTTGATATTTGATACAACATTAGCACAATTATATATTTTGTGTAGACTTCAATGTTGAAGGGAATTTGTTTTTTATATTTGGCCAATTTTATCTGATTAAGCGTCTAGCCAGATCTGTTATGACAATGTGGATATTGTTCTGTACTGGGACTTCCCAGATCCACTAACATACAGGCTCACTTTTCTCTGAAGGCTTCTAGGAATCTGTCACTACATACAGGCTCACTTTTCTCTGAAGACTTCTAGGAATCTGTCACTGCACCTTGAGTATCACAGCTGATTTGTATTTGCCTCATTCTGGAAACAGCAGCAGGCTAGCTGAGGCTGGGCTCAAAGTCGTCTCATCATTAATATCCCTGTTCCTTGGAATTTTGAGAATATCAGGAACCTGGATATTCAAAGATACCATTTCACTGCCCAGTCTTCTTTATATATCACTATATATTTAGACTGCAGTACAAAGCCATCTGAATGACAGCACCATTAATTGCAAATGATCAGATCATCACGTCTAGCAAGTAGACAAGCTTCTAAAGAATTCCAGATCAATATCATGTACTGTTTCAAGACAGCCCCGTACATATAGCCAAAGTCCTGCTGTGGAAGTCTGGCAAGGCCTTAGTAGGGACAGAAGGACAGGGTTCCTGCCCCTAGGACAGGGCTAGCAGGTGTGGGCCTCCACAAGTGTGGTTGCCATGCGCATAAGGCTTCCTTGTATCATATTGTACATATTTTCACCTTCCTCCGAGTAAAATCCTCCCTGTTAATGTTAATGACTCCATGATAATCTGAGAGAGTGTGAGTCCTGAAGGGGAAGGTGTGGCTAATGTCTCAGCAGAATAGTGAACACCAGGACCTTCAGGACAGTCCTTAAGGCTATGGAAAAGAACTCTATGAGTTCAAAGATATATCATTTCTCACTATGCAAAATATAAGGATGTAATATGAATTATATGAGGGACTTTGTAAATCTAAAGGAATAGAGGCAGCTACACTGTCAGTCAACTTGTCAGAAAGATACTAAGGATGGAGATAAAAAGATTTAGGGAGTGGTGATGTCAGAGATCCCGTCCAGAGAAGCGTTTCTGTTGTTTGTTCATACAAAGGCAAATTCCTGAGTTCAGGATCAGAGCCTGGGACAGAGCATGGTTAGTCCCACGTGTGCTAGAAATGATTATTTCAGGACAGGGTCCCACCCAGTTCGATTAGCATTTGTGCTTAACAGAGGCAGGCAGATCCTCTGAAATTTTTTTCCAATGTTAAAAGAAAATGTGAGCTTGCTGTCTCCTAAGAATTAAAGGTCTTTGGACATGGGATGCTGACTCATAGGATAGTCAAAGGGAACCTGGAAAAAAGAAATGAATTGATATGTAAATAAAACACTAGACTTTTGGTATGCATGAGATGATAGAGCAAACCCATGATTACAGTTCTTCTTTAGAATTTTCTCTACTTAGAGCTGAGCTGTCTGAAGATCTCCGAAGAGCGAAAACAGCTCAAGATTTCTGATTTTGCTCTGAACATCCATGGAGAGTGAACACATCTCTTTTAGAATTTTTTTCTGTCTTTCTGATTTTGATGGGAAAATCCAAGAATTACTTTTAGAATTTTTCTAACAGGATTTCTGACTTGGTTGGAAGATCCAGAATTTTTGTTTTTATAGCAGCCTTTCTGACTTTAGTCAGAAAACACATGAGCTATTGAGAGAGGTTTTAGAATTTTTTACCTGCAGAGAGAGCTGTCACCAGCAGAAAACTACATTTCTCAACCAGAGAGTTTTTGGAATAGCAAGAAAAAGCTATGTAGAGCAGAGCAGAACACACACACAGAGCAACAGACAAGCACAAACACTCACACACACACTCACACACACATACACACACACACACAGAGAGAGAGAGAGAGAGAGAGAGAGAGAGAGAGAGAGAAGAGAGGAGCAATCTGGAAAGCTATTTTAACAGAACATAGGCCAGCCATTTGTAATACATGATTTGACTTCCAGTCATTTGTTCTTGCTGTTCCCAAACACCCCTTTCTCTCAAGAACCCCTCCCCGAAAGGATGGACCATCTAGTGATTACCATATGCAGGGATCCATCCCATAATCAGTTTCCAAACGCTGACACCATTGCATACACTAGCAAGATTTTGCTGTAAGGACCCAGATATAGCTGTCTCTTGTGAGACTATGCCGGGGCCTAGCAAACACAGAAGTGGATGATCACAGTCAGCTATTGGATGGGTCACACGGCCCCCAATGGAGGAGCTAGAGAAAGTACCCAAGGAGCTAAAGGGAACTGCAACCCTATAGATGGAACAACAATATGAGCTAACCAGTACCCCGGAGCGCTTGTCTCTAGCTGCATATGTATCAAAAGATGGCCTAGTCAGCCATCACTGGAAAGAGAGGCCCTTTGGACTTGCAAACTTTATATGCCCCAGTACAGGGGAACGCCAGGGCCAAAAAGGGGGAGTGGGTAGGGGATTGTGGGGGTGGGTATGGGGGACTTTTGGGATAGCATTGGAAGTGTAAACAAGGAAAATACCTAATTTAAAAAAAAAAAAAAAAAAAAAAGAACCGCTCCCCTCTCCAAGCTAAGGCTGGTCTTTGACAGAAGGACATATTCATTGAATTTCGTCAGGACACACCAGGTTCTTTGTTAAGTATTTTAGATAACAATTTGATGAGATCACTTCACTGTTCTGGTGAGCTTGACTCTGCACTGGGATATTTGATACTTGTGTCCATGTGTCTGAATCAACTTGGCCTGTGTTGGCAAATATGGTTCAAGGAGTTTGCTTGAGTCTTATTGTTGTGATAAAACACCCTGAGCAAAGCAACTTAGAAGGAGAAAGGGATTACTCAGCTCACACTTCCAGGTTACAGGATGTCACTGGAGAGAAATCAAAACAGATAGTCACATCCCCAGCCAAGAAGAAAGTAAGTTGGATTCTTCCCATACTACTTCACATATTCAAAACAATCTCCCACAAACAAACCAACCTGATTTGGAAGGCCCTTCATTGGAAGAATATCTTCCCTGCTGGCTCTACATTGTGTCAAACTGACAAGTCAAGCTGACCTTGACAAAAGACCCATCACCCATCATTTGCTTTGAGCTCTCCAGACAGAGCTGTTACTTCAAATCTGAGCCTCTCTTGATATCCAGCTGGTGGTTTAGGATTTTAGTTGTGACAAGATGGTCGGCAACATTCAAGGTGGCAACTGTCCCAACTTTCTCAGTTCCTGAGCACCTATTGATGAGCAGATGCTTTGCCAGCACACAGTGAACATGGCACATGAACAAGAAGCACAACCCATGTCGATTGAAGTCAATGAGATTTGTGAATTATTAGGTCCTGCATGAATTTAGCCCTTTCAAGCTAATAGAAGTTATCATGAACATAGTAGGTAGAAAACAGACAACACCAAATCGATTATCACTAGTCCTTGTACACTCATATGCATCTTGAATACGAATGAGCCAGCCATCTCTTCAAACAGCAAGCTGTTCACAATCATGGATGAACGTAAAACCTATTGCTTTATGGCATTTACCACTTTCCTAACTGGAAAATGATGGGCATTGCATGTTACTATTATTTAATTTCCCTTTTTAATATTCTATGAATGAAACACATTTGATGAGGCAAGATACTTCCTACTGTGCCCAGGCCCTTCTGGAATAATTTCTGTCTCTTGTCCTTTCATGTCTGTCTTTTTCATCAAGGGAAAAAAAAAACCTATAAAACATAATTAAGGCTTCAGTCATTAGGTGCTCTTTGCCTGACTATAAGAGGGAGTAGTCAAAGTGTTGTCATTGATGGCTGAGTAAGTCCAGTGCATTCTGAAAATCTTGTAAATCTTCCAAATATGCTACCCCAACTGTGATCAGTATGTCCAAGGTTACATGTGTACAAAGTAGTCCTCTGAGGCCTTCACTGTGACCTCACTGTAACAGCAGTGAACCCTGTGTGTATTCTGCTGTTTAGTTCATTCTAACAGTAGATCTTAGCAACCTGAGCATACAAGGCTGTTGTTCTTTTCACTTGAGAACTTTGATTTCCTCCTAAGGAAAGCCCTTCACTGCTTTTCTTTCAAATAGTTTAACTCTCTTACTCAGAATGACTAAATCATTGTCCCATGATTAAGTAAAATAATTATCAGTGGAACAAAAACTGCAATATACCAAAAAATATGAAATCAAAGATGGCTGCTACATAATGAATTGATTATTAGTTTCCAACATGAATACACAAGAAGAAAGGAATAATTCATGTTCTCAACAGGATAGAACAAGACTACAAGATATAATGCAGTAGAGCGTATTGGGCAACTTAAAATATGAAATTACATATGTCTAGATTTTCCCATTTAATATTTTCTAAATTATAACAAGTGAACCTTGAAACCTTAGGAGCTACAGAATACGCTTGAAGTCTTTCCTGTTAGTTTGTAAGGCAGTATAAAATGGGATTGCACTATGTTATATTATAGGAGGCATTTATATTCTGTAAATCACTCATTGCTTTAATATTTATGTGGAGAATCAGGAATTGCAATAACAAACAATACTGATCAAGAAATATGTTCCACTGGGCGGTGGTGGCGCACTCCTTTAATCACAGCGCTTGGGAGGCAGAGGCAGGCAGATTTCTGAGTTGTAGGCCAGCCTGG
Organism: Mus musculus; assembly: GCF_000001635.26. Lineage (NCBI taxonomy): Eukaryota > Metazoa > Chordata > Mammalia > Rodentia > Muridae > Mus > Mus musculus. Next base: position 80,824,507 of record NC_000072.6, on the reverse strand, counting down.
TCTACAGAGGGAGTTCCAGGACAGCCAGGACTACACAGAGAAATACTGTCTCGAAAACAAACAAACAAACAAAAAAAACCCCAAAACAAACAAAAAAACAAACAAACAAAAAAAACAAACAAACAAACAAAACAAAAAAAAGAAGAAGAAGAAGAAGAAAGAAATATGTCCCAAATAAAAAAGCAAAGTAATTCTGAAGGGTTAATCTACATTTTTTTGTATTCAGAGTGTCAAGCTAAATTAATAATAATAAAGGCAAATACTGATTGGTTCCTCAATATAAAACCTTGAGGAAGTATTCTCTACTATTGGAGAACTAGAACAACATGGAAAATGGCTTAGGAAATGTCAGTACACTGATTAGTTTTTGTTGTTGTTGTTGTTTTGGTTTTTTTTTTTTTTTTTTTTTTTTTTTTTTGTCAGTTTGACAAAGCTAGGCAAAGTCATGAAAAGAGGAAACCTTTATTAAGAAAATACCTCGATCAGACTGGCTGATAGGCAAGGCTGCGGGCCGTTTTTTTGAGCTAATGATTAACATGGGAGGCTTCAGCCAGCTGTGGCTGGTGCTTTACCTGGAGAGTTAGGTAGTGCTGAGGTGGATAAGAAAGCAAGCTGCAATTGAGCTAGCAACAGGGAAGAATCCAGCGAACGGAAATTCTCTGGAGTCTTTGCTTCAGGTCCTTCTTCCAGACTCCTGATAAAAATTCCTTCCTTGATTTAGGTCCATGTTGTAAATTCACAGATGAAATAAACCCTTTCTTCACAACTTGCTTTCGGCCAGTTTTATCACATCAATAGGAAGGAAACTAATGCAGGCACAAAGGTATCTCACACATCATAAAATGCTTTAAAAAATATGTGTAAAAGTATCAAAACAAAATAAAAATAAATATGAAAAGAAAGATTTGAACGTTTACAATACCAAAATATGCCTGTTTCATCACCCAAATCATCATGATTTCCCTCAAACAACATTTACAAACCATCCAGAATAACAGTTACCAAAGATGATAGTCCACAAGCAAATTAAAGCTGGTGGGAATCTGCCGCAGATAATTTAACATAACCTTACACTTTATGATTTGCTCATCCACCACCTTGAAGGAGTCAGGTTCGGCCTGGCATTTACAACTTTGAGATACATTTAACTCATTCTCTTTAAGAAAAAAAAAAAAAAAAAAAAAACGATTGGCTTGAAGGGTTATACGTGTCTGACAATTCTTTTAACAAAGAAAATATACTTAGAAAGGAAAATGACTTCAGCCATGTATCCACTGATCAATATTTCCCAAATTTCTACCCAGTGAATAGGAGCGAGTGGTATTTGAGGCAGCAGTCGTCTAATCCTCAGGGATCTAACTGTGCTGATTGTAAAGAGCCAATGACTTCAGATTGCTGCCTCATTAGCATAGACACAGGTAAATTATCCAGCTCAAAAATAAGAACAAGGGCCTTGCTAACAGACACACGCAAATTAAAGACACACTCCAGGCAAGGCAACGGATCTCATCTTGATGAGATGTTACTAAACCATTTCTGTGGCTGCTGCAGAGGAAAATTCTAGTGCCAGGACCGGGGTTCCTGCGACCTGGCTCTGCAGAGACACTCGTTCAGGCATGTAGACTCCGAAAGGCTGAATGTGCTCTGAGCAAATAACACCGAGATTTGATAAAGAAGAAAAAACAGTCTTACAAGTCTTAAGCACTTAAATGAAGCAAAATGAATATGACCTTGGGTGCAAAGGTCATGCAGGGGATTTGAGAGTAGAGAATCAGAAAGGATTGTGGTTGGAAAGAACATTTGAACATGACAGCCAGAGGGACATGGTAGTGTTCACTTATCCTAGCATTGCACAGAGGAGGCTGAGGAAATGAAAAGTCAAGTTTAGGGTCGGCCTGGGCTGCATAGGATAGCTCTGTTCCAACAAAAGCAAATAAATAATTAAAAACAGTAGTATGACATTGCTGCATTTTGAAAATATTCTCTGCCTGAAGAAACTTTCATGAGGTTCTGACCCTAATCTAATCCTAGATGCACCTGCATACTTTCTTGTGCAAATTAAATTTTCAGAAAGAGCCCTTACTAAGTTACTTTAGTGAGAATCATGCACTCTGTATTTAGTAGCTCTCAACATCTGATCAGGCTTTTTAATCTCCAGTATCACCCATATAGGTTTAAATTATGCTCCTTGAACAGAAATTCTAGTAGGTTAACTTAGTGAGAAAAGCTTACCTGTCTATCTTTTTATATATGCATGTGTACAATTATATTTTGGCAACTTTGTGGATTCTTCTTTCTTCCATCTTTCTTCATCCCTTTCCTTTGACCCTTTCAACCCTCTAGCACTATGTAAGAGAAAAAAGTAGAGTGGAAAGTCAGGGAAAGGGGGCAACTTTATCATTAGATGCTTACTGCTGATTAGGGGCGTCACATTCTTTGGGGCAAGTTTGCTTTGCTGGGCAGGATATCTAATTTCCTCTTGTGGCTTCTTCTTTGAGCATGACTACATGACAAATTGTGACCACCACCAACAACAACCAATGACTAACCAAAAACTCATACTACCTCTCTGGGCCCTAGCATGTATATACTCTCTAACAATCCCCAGAATTTCAAACATCACACAATTACAGAAACTATCTGCAGCTGGCAAAATCATGCCCCTGCTAGGGCCCGAGCCAAATCATCGTCAGCTGCTATGGATAATATGAAGCAGGCCCATATCCCACACCTGGGATTAAAATGAAAATACATCCTTATAATATTTCTGTTTTATTTTAAAGAAACTAAAACACCAAAATTTCCAAAATTGTCATTATACCATATTCATAAATTCAGACCTCTGTGGTTATGTGAAGCGGTGTGTGTGTGTGTGTGTATGTGTGTGTGTGTGTGTGTGTTAACGTGTGCATGTATGTTCATACAGATCATAAGTCAACCTTAGGTGTTATTCTACAGAAGTTGTTGGCTCATTTTGGGGGAGTGGGTGCAAAAGGGAATAAAGGGGTCTCTTACTAGGACCTAGATCTGGATCAGATTTCCTGCAAGCTTCAGAAACCTGCAGTCTTTACTTCCACAGCATTAGGGTTAAACGCGTGTACCACCCACTCTGAGGTTTTTCTTGTGGTGTTTAGGAGCGCTGGGGACTGAACTCAAAACACGTAGTAAAATGCTGACTAGGCCATCTCAACTGTTCCCCAAACCTATGTTTGTTGTTCTGTTTTAATTTTCCATATCTAGGTCTTGTCCTTGCTCTTCAGCCATAAATTCCTACTTGATGCTGCATTTGGAATTGTGTTCAATCTCTCTCCCAACTTGTAAAACTCAGTGGCTTAGAACAACATTCTAATTACTAGCAGTATGAGCTATGCTTAGGTTCATGCATTTGGAGCCTTTTCTCTTCAGTGTTAATCAGAGCCAGGCCCTCTCCTCCCACTGTATGTGCAGGAAAGAAAGAAGGGAGTCTTCCTATTTCTTTTAATTGTCCCAAAGTGCAGTGACCACTTTGCTTCTATTCAGCTTAATAGTGATGAGAACTCATCTTTGAGGCTTCGTTCTAACTTTCAATGGTTCTGTGAAGGTGGCTGGCTTTCTAATGTTCCTAACGAAGGGACCATGGTCTGCTGAGGCCCCTACTTTGAAGAATGTATGAAAAGTTGAATATTTCATAAGCTCATCCACATATGTGCTTGCAAATAATTGATTGGGCTTTGTTCATCAATACAGTAGGAGCTACACTTTCTCAAGCTTCTACAGAGAGTTAGGGCTGCATATGCCCATGTGGTTTTTAAGGCCATTTTTGGATTGATTCATCAAAACTGTGCAAATGTGCAAGGAGAAGCTTCTTACGACCATCCCCTTGCTCATTCACTTGCATTACTCATCAGAACAACACAACAACAACAACAACAAAATTAGGTTGTAATTTGAGATAATATAAATGTATCCATAAATATTGGAGCAGAGTACTGAAGGAAATCATCCCTCTAAAAAGAAAAACATAACACAGGAAGTTATAGATTCTTTAATAACCACTAGAGATGTGTCTATTATCAAGTTCTGCTGACATAGAAGTGTGTAAGATATGCCAAATTTTATGGGCATAACGAGAGAAGCAAAATATTATTGAAGTGTTTGATATAGTTGAAGGTGGTAAATATTAACATGATACCACCTGACATACATTCAAAGGCATGAAAGGGGTTAGTTAACACACAAATTGAGACTTTCTCAAGACAAATAGTCTGGATTCTATACTCCCATATGTGATCCTGGGAGATCAGGACTTACAGAAACTAGCTTGGGATGTACATAGCTGGGTGGTAGTGCTGGGACATGTCAGGATGTAAGCAGGTGGAAAAGGCACCAAAAGAAGGAGGCTTCAGGATGCCCTCTCAGCCTGCTGAACTGAAGGACTGTAGGGAAAGCAACAACTAGAGCTGAGAAGTGATCTCCAGTCACAATAGAATAATTCAGACCCTCAGTCGAGGCAGCTCTGCCATTGCACACATGTTTTTTTTCAGTCTCTAAGTAGCGTAATACATCCTAACTGGAGCTAAAGTGTCTTTTTTCAAATGTTTTTGTGGGAGGGATATTAGATATAAATATTATGGGGTAAGGATAGTCGACATAAATATCACTGTGGAAGAGCTGAGGAGATGGCTCAGAGGGTGAGTGCTGACTGCTCTTCCAGAGGTCCTGAGTTTAATTCCCAGCAACCACACGGAGGCTCATAACCATCTGTAATGAGAACAAATATCATGGGAGAAATGAACAGTGGATAGAAAATGCTGTATAGATTGTATAGTACTCTCATTTTTTTTTGTGCTCTTAATTTCCATAGGAATTTTCATAAAAAGACCTACACCATTGTCTGAATACTTTAGTAAAGTTACTCTTGTTTGATTTCCAAAACTCTGGCTAATCTCCTCCATATAGACCTTCTACTAAATCAAAAGTATGTTCATTTCAGCCTTCACAGTCATCTATGACCTCTATTTGGTGGTATTCTATATTCGGTATTACTTATGACTCTTTCCAAATTCTTTGGCACAGTTGCCCAAGGATGGCACAATTTATAGTCTAAGTGAATCTCTCACTTCATACTGTACTAGATCCCTTACTCAGTGTAGTCTCACTCCTTAAGTAATTTGTCTTCTTTCTTAGCTCAGACCTGATTGTTGTTCTTAGTGACCGTCCATGCAGTGTTTCTCCTTTTCTCCATTCTGCCAGCCCTTCCCCATTCTCACATCTATGGATAAAATACAATTGCTGACCTCCTTGTCTGCAAAATTTTCCTGCTATAGTGTAATCCCTGATTACACTGTATTACTATATTACAAAGGCAGGTGGCTGGGAGTACTATTAGTCATTGTATAAAGATGCTTAGTTGAAATCTTATACCCTAAACAATATGTCCTGTTTGACTTTTGTATATAGGAAAATAAACGTATTACATTACTGCCAATGTAGCAATTTTGGTTTTTGAAAACAAATACTATTTGCTCTACTTGAATCTCCCTTTTGTTAAAAATTTAGTTATTTATTTCATAATTCACATATAATTCCTAGCACTTAAATGTTCTACTCTCCACACTGTAAAATTTCAAGGTGTAAATTAAATAACCATCAATCTTACCTACTAGTGAACCTCACCAGTGGTGCAAATGTCATGGTACTAACCAATCATTTTTCAATTCCATTTAAGGTTCATTCTACAAAATGAAAATCATGGTTCATTCTATAATCAGGGTCAAGAACAGACAGGTGGGCCACAAGAAAGAACCTATTTCTATATTTCTGCTAATCCATCAAAGTATTAAGTTGGCTTCTAATTACTAGTGCATACCTCAAACATCATCAAAGAAACATCCTTTTCATAGTAGATGAGATTAACACAGAGAACCACAACTGATCAGGATACAGAGAAAAATAACTGTATATTGCTTTGCTATATCCAACATCTATAACATACCCCTGCTCTTCCCAAGGCTCAGGAATCTATGTGGTAGAAGAAATAGAAATATGATAAGAGCCAAAGGAAGTGGAAACTTTTATATTCATAGGCAGTACAGTTGGATACATAAACTCACAGTTGCTTGTGTCATATGCGAAGCCTGTGCAGCTCGAGTCTAATATAGCATAGAGGGGGAAAGGCATGCACCAAGCCCTTCACCTGCTGAGGAACTACTGCTAATTAAGAGCTTTCAGAAAGGGAAGAGTGATTTTTCTTTAATGGTATGGCCCCTAATAAGTCCACACTCCAGTAGATGGCTACACATCTGTGTATAGGCAGCACTAATGGAACTTCATGGATTCAGAAAATAAATCAGGACACAAAGTTATATTGTGTGGAGCATGGAGTGAATCTGGGAAGATGTAATGATCAAAGTGCAACATATCAAATTCTCAAACTTCAATAAAATGATTTTTAAAAAGAACGTCTCCATTTTGGTGCAAATGAAATAGGAAATGAGACTTTAGATGCTATGCAGTACACTGTGACCAGAGATATAAATACTTAGTTTAGATGAAAAATTAAATACCTAATTTAGAACTGAATGTTCTCAGAAAGTTCCACTGGTGGCTTTAGTATCTACACCCACACTAATAGTCCTACTTCCCTTCCCTAGGTGAGCCCATTAACAGATATAGAATGTGTTCCCAAATGTACCCTGTGGAAAACAAACTCCACAGGTTCTCCATAGCTTTTATTTTGGAGAGGCATATTCCAAAATCTAATAAAATAGGGAAGTGCTGAATTAAAGTGGGTTACTTGCTACAAGACCTTTTAATATATTAATGTAGCAGGGATATGGGCATGGAGTAGTAAAATGTAACCATTTTTAAGGGTACTTGGCCATGTATCCCTCTTGGTATCAGACACAATGTAGGGCTTGTGCAAAATCAACCTGGAACATGGTCTTGTTCTCAACATCACAATACATTTTAAAAATGAAAGTTCTTTAGAAAGCATAGCTGATTTATTTCCAGTATGACCTTATTTAGTATCACATACAACTAAGTCAGAAAATAAACAGTGTACTTTTCCTTATACATACATTCAGATTATCTCAGAATTCCAAGGAGAATGTCTTTATTCCAGACAATCTCTTCTACAATACACTTCTGTTATATTTCTGTTTTGAAAAATCATATGGATTGCTCTAATGCAGAGGTTCTTAACTTTCCTTATCCTATAACCCGCTAATACAGTTCCTCATGCTGTGGTGACCTCTCCAAATAACATTATTTCACTGATACTTCATAACTGTAATTTTGCTACTGTTAATAATATAAATAACTGATAGACAGAACATCTGATATCTGACCCCTGGGAAAGGGTCGCTTGATTACGCAAACTGGTCATGACCCACAGGTTAAGAAGCACTTTTCTAATAGGTACCGAAGCTCTTTGCTTGTTTGTTTATATGTTTTTGCTTTACTGCTCCCTATGAGGTTGAATTGTGTTTTAAAATCTCTGTATTAAGGATTTTTCACTCCAATGTAGTTTTATGCGGAGACAGGAACTCTAAGGAGGCAGTAAAGGTTTAATGATTTTCTGGGGGTGGAGATATGATTCAACAGGATTGCTGAGAGAAGGCATGAGCTCTGTCTCTTCCTTTTGCCTTCACAGTGGGGACTCTAAGAGCAGGTACCTGTCAGCAATCAGGAGGAAAGCTAGCATCAGAAACCAGGATTCAGGAACCTTGACCTTCGATTGCCTGGCAACGGCAGAATACATGTGTGCTTTTCAGGATTAAACACTTTGTTAGGGCGGTCAGAGGTGACTGGCACGCTTGCTTGATTAATTTTTATCTCAGGGTTAGCTGAGGAGGATTTCACTTTACTATCTAAAATCAAATCAGAATCCTCCTGAAAGGGATACAAGTGAACTCAAGAATTCTGATAATGTGAATATTTTTCTTCCCGGAGAATAGTCCTCATCTGACTCCTGGTTTAAAAATAATAATAATTTAAGAACTTGTTTGATCTGCACAGAATTCTGAGCTATAGTCATGCTATTTTTATCCATTTAATATCATTTTGAATGAATAGATAAAGTTAATATGAGAAGTTTTAACTTCTTTTGTTTTCCTGTAGTATGTTGTGGGGATGGGCAGAGCTGGCGTGTGCACATATAGATCTAGAACAAGTTCAGCGATTGTGACTCAGGTATTCTCCATGGGTTTGACTGAGACAGATCTTGTCACTGTCCCAAACTTACTAGTTATGCTAAGCTGGTTGGGCATTGAGCCCCAGAGAACAAAAAGTCTTTACCTTTACAGACATGGGATGATTAAGAGAGAATGAAATACCACATCTGGCTTTGGATATGGGCACTGCAGCATCTAACTCAGGTGTGAATACTTGGAATGTTTGCCTTTAGTTCTTGCCATGGTTTGATGGACTGTGAAATAGAAGATGAAATAAACCCTTTCTTCCTCAAGCTTGTTTTTGGTCAGGGTTAAATAATGGTAACAGAAAGCAAACTAGGATATTCTCTAGAACCCTCTTTCATATCAACTCCTCAGTCTTGGATAACACCAATGAACATGCTAAACTGGGTGGGAAAAGGCCCATGACTCCTTAGTCTTAGCAAAGAACTATAGGCAATTGAGGCAGAGTGGGAGTGGGAGAGGTGGTATACCCCAGGGAAGAACACACCAACTGGTTGTCCAGTGCCAAACTGTCAGCTATGAAAACATATATACAAATAATATTATATGGACTGAACAAGTTATATTTATGAATATGCAATATATATATATATATATATATATATATATATATATATATATATATAGATAAATGTATACAATAACAATTAGTGAAAAATGAGGCCATGAATTTTAAGGAAGGCAGAGAGGGATATATGAGATGGTTTGGAGGGAGGAATAGAAAGAAAGAATGCTGTAATTAAACTATAACCTAAACAACAATTTAAAGATTGCTTAGGCAGGAGGAGGCAAGGGATGTATTTACTTTTCTCATTGCCCCTGACAACTGGCACCCCCATGTCCAGAAATGCTGGAGCATCAAACTCGAATACCTAGTACCACCAGAGCGCAGATCCTGGTTAGAATTTAGCATCCAAATGTTCTCCATACTCCTTTTCATCCCTCGGTGATTTATAATCGTTCTATAGTGATTTGCATAGTCATAACAATGAACCAATCTCCTCCACAAAACTAGGGCTCCTATACATAGAGATCTGATTCCAATTCTTCATAGCAAGTTCTTGTCATTTTAATTATTCATTCTCACTTAACCAAGATTGATTTGACATTTAATTTATTATTAGTTTAAAATACATGGAGTCCCTGATTTAAATAAGTAAGCCTGAATGAATTTCAGAAAACTGTGAACACTGTGTCACTGGCAAACGTGGAGACAGTTATCCGCTAAGGTGTATACTTTTCTTTATAGCCAAAAGAAATGTGTTCCTTAAATCGGCCTTTCCAAAATGAGTTGTACAGGAAATTGGTTCTTAGGGATTTAGTTAGTACAGAATTAAGGAAGACTACTGTACTAGAACAGATTTAGAAAAGTCAGGGTTGAATAACATTCGATGTGTTTTAATGAAATATTTCTGTTTTTTTAAGTATTAAATTTGCTAATGTTTGTGTTTTGCTCTTTGGTTTTCACAAAATAACATTACTTATTAGTGCTAGATGCACATATTAGAAAATGTTCATAAGTGTACAGTTCCTATCATTTGTTTTAATTAGTCTTTAAGATTCATTTAAAGTTACACAGTTAGAAACTATTAGTACAGACTGAGTTCCGGTAAAGAGTTAGCCCCTTCACATCAACAGTCTTAGGATTTGCTGGGGTTTTCTTAAATGGAGTGATTCTAGGAGCTTAGACTCAATAAATCAGACATTTGGGCAAAGAGAACACCAATCTGTTTTAAACATTCTTCTAAGATTTGGTAACATTTGACAATCACTGAATTCACATACTACAAGAATAGAAACTCACACTTCATCAGCTCTCACTTAAAGATGAAAGAGAGTAACTAGCAAGGAGGAAGATCAAGAGGAAGTGAAGATGGCTGTGGTGTTTTCAATAAAAATAGCCCCCGTAAAGGCACATATTTGAATGCTTAGTCACCAGGGAGTGGAACTGTTTGAAAGGATTACAAGGATTAGGAGGTATGACCTTGTTTTAGAAGGTGTGTCATTGGAGAACTTTCAGGTTTTCAAAAGCCCATGCTAGGTCCAGTCTCTCTCAGCCCACAGATGAGGATGCAGCTCTCAGCTACTGTTTCTGTGATGACACTATGCTCCCTACTACGATGATAATGGTCCAACCTTTGAACTGTAAAAAAAAATCTTCCAGTTGAATGCTTCTTCCTCCTCCTCCTCCTCCTCCTCCTCTTCTTCCTCTTCCTCCTCCTCCTCCTCCACCCCCTTCCTCCTCCTCCTCCTTCTCCTTCTTCTTCCTCTTCCTCCTCCTCCTCCTCCTCCTCCTCCTCCTTCTTCTTCTTCTTCTTCTTCTTCTTCTTCTTCTCCTTCTCCTTCTTTCAGTAAGAGTTGCCTTGATCATGGCATCTCTTCGGAGAAAAAGAACAGTGACTAAGACAGTAACCAACAGGACATGCAGGGCACGTGAGGAAGAGAATGTTATTGAGAATTCAGCAGAGCTGGTTCAGCAAGAAAATATGGCAAGGTACAGGCAGTAATCAGGTGTGTGAGAACATGATCAAGAGAAAAATGGCATTCTGCTTAAGAAGCCCAGATTCTAGGGATGTATCAAAGAGGAACTCAGATGTAGAAAAATAAGAGGTAGAAAACTTCATTGTAGAAATGCTGTGACACAAGAGCCCTTCCTGTTGAAGAGAATTTTGTCTGCTTTAATTTGATAATTTCAATGATAGATAACAACCTGAATTTCAGAATTTTTGCTGCTTGTGCACCTCTGTATTAAAGGTTATATAACATGAAAGGTGAAAATGAGTCTTCAGGTTTAACTCAGGGTGTCTTCTAAAGCCACGTGACTTCAGTGTTAGATGGTGGCAGGAATGAGACCTTGAGAAGACCTTGATAAGCCAATGCCCGACAATACTGCGACAATCCAGGGCTTAGATGCAAACAGAAACTGATTATGGCTGCCTTTCTCAGGCTTTATAGGTTTGGAGATGATCTTATGCGTGGCCTCACTTAAATCCAACTTTCAGTTATTTATTGATCAAGGGTATATACAGTGGCTTGCACAATGTTATATAGTCTGCTTATTATGCTTATAGCTATCTCCTTGGAAGTGTGATTCTGACAATACATTCTAAGTCTGTCTGGGCCAGCTAAGCTTACCTCCATCACAGCATTATATCACATTCCTTCCTGGATGCCCATCTGTGATATGTCTTTGTTGTGGTTGCTGCTGCTGCTGCCGCCTTTGTTAAGCCATTGAGTAACAAGTTACGTAGTTGCTAATGGAATTGGCTTGTTTATTTATTTATATATTTATAGACTGTTCGTAAGATGGAAATGTTTAAGATTGCCATACTGTATATTTAGCATTCCTGCAGTTTCATGAAATTTACTATTTTGTAGTAATTTAGGCCTGCCGTTTTCTTTCCTCAGAAGTAGATAAAAATGTAGCATGAGGCTAAAAAAGAGATGCTTGTAGGGGCATCTTCCTGAGACCTCCATCCACTGTCCTCACTGCTTCATCATCAAAGAAAATTAATTAGAATAATATATCTCTTATTCTAATTATATATATATATATATATAGCTCTATTTTAGAAAATGCTTGGCTTTTCTCCAGTATCCTGCAAGTAAAAGTTCTTATTATTTATGTCTTCAGTCTGCAGGTCATATGTGAAATATGACTGCAGACCTTCAAAGGGAAGGGAAGGCAAAGCATGGTTATAGCAGTTAAATCTTTAACCTCAGAAACTTACTTACTGCGTGTTGCGGTAAAGAGACTCAGTGTTACTATGCATATTCATGAAGAGAGATAATCATGTTTGGGACTGACTGTTCCAAGCTATATTGTGTTTTGTTCATAATTGCTTGTAGGCCTGGTTTTAATTCCCTTAGTTTATGACTATTTCATAAAAATCCTCAGCTTTCAAAAGAGAGACTGTAGACCTTTCTGATGTTCAGGAAACATTTTAGTATAAAATGAGATCTCTAGGAAGAAGAGGTAGGCTTTTTTGGTAGGACTGTCTAACCTTCATAAGTATAATCAACATTATTCTTGGCATCTAAAAGACAGTGAAAAATGTCTATATTACTTAAAGTCACTCTTCAGCTTCATATCACTCTTCCAAGCAGCTCTCTCAGATATTCTGTCTGCATAGCTAAACTCTAGAATGGACTGCAGTGTGAGCCACATACACAAGTTTGCTCTGTTCAGGAGATATCTAGATGGCAGTGTAGGTTGAATGGCTTCTTTTCTTTTTTTATTTTTCTTTCTTTTTCTTTTCTTTTCTTTGTTTGTTTCTTTCTTTCTTTTATTTTTCTTACAGGATAAATAATTCAAAGCTAGAGTTTTCAAGCCCATTGATGAAATATCACTATTTTTTTAAAGATCTCTTTTCCTTTGAAAACTTATTCTGTCCATTATGCAATATCAGGGCCTGAAGTTTGCATTTCAGGAGTTCTCTAGGACTATTCAAGTGAAATTGCTTTCTGATGTTTTCTTGTTTACTGGTTCTAAACTTTAACACATTTGCAAAACTCAATGCAAACTTACACTGTCACATGCAAATGATATGCAAATTCAAAGCTCTTTGGAATTTTCCATGCTTAGAACTCTCTGATATTTTCACAATGCTGTTTCCATAACAGTTCACCTCACTGTTTATGTGTAAATTTAGGCAATGTCTAGCCAAGTACAGTAATTTTAAATAATGGAAAAATATCTATTTGTTATGGTTTTTGTTTTAAGACATAGAAATAAACAAATTAAACCCAACACTGACCAAGGTTTACATGAAAATCAATTGTAATGAGTGGTGTGGCAGATGGTAAGACATAGATAAGAAGGTATCAATATTTGAAAAAAATCCTCCTTCTTTGGAAAGATACCAATCCCTACAAAAAATAAAAATAAAAATAAATTATTTTAATTCGGGAAGGTGTGCTTCAAATTTATTGGTCAAATTCTAAAACCAAAGTCAAAACAGGAAAGAATTATGTTTAACTTTTAAACCCATGGCCAACTCTTTTTATATTCACGGTTTAGAAAATAAATTTCACTTAAATGTTAAATATTAACAGAAAATTAAAAGAATTTGGCAATAATGGCACTTTTCAATGTGAAAATAAAAGTTGTCTTGGCTGAATTTTTCTATAATATGGCAATGTCATTTTCTAATTTAAAGCAGAAGGTAACTTCCGTTCTATTTTAGAAGAGTATTCAAATGGAATGATTTTGAAAAGAAATTCCATGTTCGGTTCCCAAATTTCCTTTCGATGGCTTGGTTTTATAATTATCTCTAACTTTGATATACTGATTTTTAATTTATAAAGTTCATTTACTGTTAGTATCAGAGCTTAGAATTAGTTATTTCTTAAGTGTATCTATTGAAATCACTGTCTAATACCATGCCTTAACATGTAAGAGTTGCCTTGCTAAATATCATAAACATTATCACTTCATCTTGTTCATATTGGAGAATAAAACTACTCCAATTAGACTCCAGGTGACCTCAGAGAAGAATCCTGTCTGGTAGGTTCCTTTGGGTGATTTGATTTTATTTTTTGTGTCTATGTATGTGTATATGCATATGAGTGGGAAAGTGTATTTGGGTACAGGGGCCTACAGAGAATGTGTTGGATTCACCTGTTGCTTGCTAGAATCACAGGAGATTGTGAGTAGCCAGATACCAGTTCTGGGAACAAAATGCTGGTCCTCTGAAGAAGCAGCAAGCATTCTTAACTGATGAGCCATCTCTCCAGCCCTCATTATTTCCTTTGAAAGATGATTTTTAAAATGACAGCTATGTATTTTTCTGTGTGATTACTAATGACCACATAACTCTGTCTTTCCTTTAAGATCACATAGTCTCTAATTCTCCTATTGGCACATTTTTCTGATGTTACATATTTTTAGAGTAAGGATACCTCTAAATAAGTTTGGAAACATATTACTACCTCAACTTCATTTCATATATGTTTTCTATACCCGTTAGTGCTTCTCTACCTGACCATGGGGCACAAAAAACAATCAAACAATAACAAAAAATAAAAATAAAACAACAGCAACAACAAAACACCCAAAAGCCAACAAACCAACCAGCTAACCAAACAAAACCCTTGATAGATTCCTACATTGTTACTCTGATACTAGATAGAAACTTTCCACACATATGACGATGGGCTATGGTATACCAACCACAAAATAATATATTTTATTTTTCAACATTTTTCTTTTATTGATAAAAATTACACAAAAGCTAAGTGATAATTAAATTTAAAAGCAATATTACACATCATCTTGAGTTTAGAAAGTCATCCCATTACAGTGACATTCAAAGGACCCCTGGCCATTGTTCACAGAGCCCATCTCTATTTGAGGGTAGTATTCAGACTCTTCCCCATCCACGTGTTCACAGGTCTGGTCATCAGGTTTCTTTCCATGACAGATACAGATGGGGAAATAAACCAGAGCTCCTTCTATTGTCTATAATGTGTACTGTGTGAATATACACTTCGATGTATTTGATTCATTCCAGTAGTTTATTGAACTTTGTAGTCAACTTTCTTTACTTTAGGTCAATGCAAAAACCAAACCTTTTTGGTTCCATGGAAGTACTCATATTTAGAAGTAGAAAGAAGTCACTCAACCGGGAAATTAAGAAAAATAAAATTAATAAAAGGATAAAACCAGATTTTAAAGGAAAAATAACATAAAAACTTAGGAAAAAAGGTCTGTGAGTGCTATGCACATCTTACAAGAAAAAAAATGTGTTGTTTCCCCCAAATTCCCACCCTCCCACTGTGGTTCTCCAGCCCAGGAACCATGCATTGTAGAAAAATCAAATATACAAACCAACCTATAGATAGCTAGGGTGAAATCTATTTTTATAAGAACGTAACACTCTTGACTATTTACATCCGGGAGTGCTTGTGTTTGTTTTATGTTTTAAAGCAAAGGAAGTTCTGGGTCCTCCCGGGTTGGTGGCAGGTTTATCAGCTGCCCAACTTCATAAGCAGTTTGGGGTTTGCTTCTCACTATTCCCTAAACTTCTGTACAGGAGCAATGAACTCTTGAGGCTGGAGGATGCTGGACACCTCAACTCCTATGTGATGAAGGCTGCCCTTTTCCTGTGAGCTCTTCATCTAGAAGTTAGTTTCGCTGTTAGTTTGTTATTCTCTCCAGATAAATGGCAGGTGCAGCCGACCTGGCTATGGTGGCAATGAAGCTGTGGTCTCTCCCAAGCTCCAAACTGGGGCTGTCATCCTGTTCTATAGACACAGCTTCATAAGCCTTGTTGATGTGGAGAGGCTGGTGGGCCTGGCAGTACCCAATCACTGGTTGGTCATAGCTGTAATACGGCAGGGGCTTCACATGGTGGGGTATCTGTACATGAGAAACAGAAAAAGCAATGGTTTAGTAATAAGCTTTGTTTTTCATGCTGATTCATTTCCTCTATTACTTGAGAACACCAACTTAACAAACGTAATTATTGTTACCTTTTTGGTTATCATAATTCATATGCGCATTGTCCATAAGTTTACCTATATTGTATTTTCAATGTTTTGATTTTTTGATTCTACTCTCAGTTGACACATCAAAATAAGAAAGATTAGAACAATGTAAATGTCTATGAACATGGATGACATATAATCATACATATATAGAACTTACCCTCCTACACTATTAATCGCATTCCACAGCTTACATAAGTGCACATGCTACAGAAATGGGTAAGAACTGTAACAGTATGGCATGGTAAATCAAGTGAAATATAAAGTGCAAAAGAATGTGTATGTAATGATGAAATGTGTATGCTGATATATGCAAGTTCTTTGTATATGCCTAATATTTCTATATGTTATGTATTTGAGTACATGTTTACAAGTACATGCATATAATGTACACATATCTATAGCTCTATTATTGTGTTTTATGTTTTTAT
Source organism: Mus musculus (assembly GCF_000001635.26). NCBI lineage: Eukaryota > Metazoa > Chordata > Mammalia > Rodentia > Muridae > Mus > Mus musculus. The sequence continues at coordinate 80,808,408 of NC_000072.6, read as the reverse complement.
ATGTAGTTTATTTGTATATGCCAATCTTTTTGTTTATTTTTAATTGACTACTTTTTTTCACTGACAAATTTCATACATGCATACATACAATGCATTCTGTTTACTTCTACTCACACACTCTCTTATCTACTTCCCACATCCCTACTCTGAGCAAGATCCTTTCTCAGACTCATGACTCTTATTTGTTTTTGTTTTGTGATCCATTTAGTTTAACAAGAGCTATCTATGTAAGCACTGGATTGGATCTATTCATGATAGCTTAATAGGGGCATTAGTGGGTACACAACTGAAGAAAATATGTCTACACGAATCAGGACCATGTAGCTCAGAAGTAAGGTGTGGGGCTCCCTCCAGTCCCACCTGTTGATGGGCCCATTTTTCTACAGACTCAGGGTAGGTACCCATGGCTGCTCTGAGTTCATGTTTTTAATGTCTGTGTCTTGACTAGGAGATGGCATTTCACAGCCTTTCTCCTTATCTTATGACTCTTAACAGTATTATTAACCCTCATTTCGCAGGGTCCCTGGGCCTTTGAAAGTATCATAGAATTGCCTTTATTGAGGGCTGTGTAGTCATCCATCCATTAATCTCAGCACCTTGTACATTGGGGCCTCTCTGCATTTACCACTATTCATGGCAAAAAGAGGATCATCTGCTTAAGGCTAAGAGTAGCATTTTCTATGGATGCAAACATAACTTTCTACCAAGGTAGCTTGAATGTTTATCAATTTAGTTCAACAGCCTTATTCAATACCCCTATATGTCATATGATCTCCCTTACCTTAGGTTTTTGACCAAGTTATAGTACCACAAATTGATTCTCTCTTCTGAGCCTGTCTCTAATACAAAATGTATAGATTATATGCATGCTTTAAGTTGCATTTGTACTTCTCACTTCAAACATTTCTAACCTCCATTTGGGGTTATGTATCTTTTATGTAAAATAAAAATATCACAGATAATTCCTAGCAATGTGTTGCTTAAAATATTACAAATATTTGAACAGGTACACTTCTCTGTTTATAATATAAATGGTATTCTTTACTTCCAAGCTGACAAGCTAAGTGTCTTAGTCAGGGTTTCTATTCCTATACAAACATCATAACCAAGAAGCAAAATGGGGAGGAAAGAGTTTATTCAGCTTATACTTCCCACATTGCTGTCCACCAAAGGAAGTCAGGACTGGAACTCAAGCAGGCCAGGAAGCAGGAGCTGATGCAGAGGCCATGGAGGGATGCTACTTATTGGCTTGCTTCCCCTGGCTTGCTCAGCTTGCTTTCTTATAGAACCCAAGACTACCAGCCCAGGGATGGCACCACCCACAATGGGTCTTCTCCCCTTGATCACTAATTGAGAAAATGCCTTACAGCTGAAACTCATGAAGGCAGTTCCGCAACTGAAACTCTGTTCTCTGTGATAACTCCAGCTTGTGTCAAGTCGACACACAAAACCAGCCAGTATACCAAGTCTCTATTGATTGTCAGTGCAACAAATCTAGATGAGTGTCCAAAGCAATTATGCTAATAGGAAAATCTGCAAATACTATAGGCACCTTAATTTTCTTTATTGCTTTTCATTTGACTCCTCTATATGTCTGGTAAAGAAACACATTTCACAAAGTTAGGAAAAGGAAACTGCAAGTGTAGTTTTTAATTTTTTTATCTTGTGCTTGTACATCTTTCTGAACCTGCTACATCAATCTGATGGTGTTGATTCCTTGTTGAGATGAAAACACTCCAAGTGCTCAGCTGCTCGTGGGTGATGATTCCAGAGATTTTGCCCTCTTGTCTTATGACATGGTGCATAAAGCATAGTCAGGGTTCTCTAGAAGAACAGGACTCATAATGAATCTGTTTCTGTCTCTGTCTCTGTCTCTGTCTCTGACTCTCTCTCTCTCTCTCTCTCTCTCTCTCTCTCTCTCTCTCTCTCTCAGTGGATTTATTAGAAAGGCTTCTGGGCTATGGTCTAGCTAGTACAACAATGGCTTTTCTACCAATGCAAATTCCAAGGATCCTGTAGTTGTTCAGTTCACAAGGCTGGGTGTCTCAACTGGTCTTCAGTGTATGCTGAAATCCAAAGCATTGTGCTTTACTGCCAGTGAAGAAATGGACTTGCCAGCCAAAGTACAGGTAAGCATATCCTGCTTATTTAACTGTCTGTCTGTCTGTCTGTCTGTCTGTCTGTCTTATCTATCTATATCTATCTATCTATCTATCTATCTATCTATCTATCTATCTATCTATCTATGTTGTCTTACTCACTACATAGTTATTATGTGGTGATTTTTTTTAATGAAATAAAACCTTCCATCTTGCAGAGAAGCTCTTAAGACCCAAGATGTTCTAAAGGAGAGTGAAACATTCTATCGTCAAGGGAAGCTCACTAAGCACAGAAAGTAAACAGCTAAAGTAGATTCAGGGAAGCCCTCAAACTGACCGGATTCTGAAGGTTCTCTACTTCAGTAGGACTTCTGAGGGACAGCTTCAAATAAGACAAGCTGACTAGAAGACTTTTTGATAAGTCTAGCTTCCTGGCAGAGGCAGAGTATAACGCTCTTAACTACTGTGCCATACATACAGCCCTATTTTTATTCCTAAACCATTCAGATATCTCTCTATAAGCCAGCACAGTGTCTAGACATGAACTCTTTATTGTCATTTCTGTTTGGGGAAATGAAATACCTGTGGGGTTTTCTAAAAGTATCAGATGGTAGAGGACTGATTGCTATCCTGGGTCAACACAACTCTGACAAAGTATAGAAATGGAAGCAAATATTTTGTTTAGGGTATTGAGCAGGGAGAAGTATTTTGGGAAAGACCTTCCTAAGAATATTTTGACCCATTCTTCTTTCTATTATTAAAATGTGCAGGACAACTTGAAATGCCATGAAGAAAGTCACCAAGTTACTTGCAAGTACAGAACATTCACTGAACACAGAATATTTATTCTGTACTTTCCTTTCTTTTTTTCTAATAATTAATTATTTATATTATATTATTTAATTTGTGTTCCACAACAGAGGACTGGAGATCAGAGTACAACTTATGGAATTTAACACTTGTCTTCTTCCATAGGATTCCCTGTGGATCAAACCTAAGTTCTCAAGCCAGTCAGCCAGTGTTCCTTCTGCTGAGCCATCTTGCCAACCTTTCCCCCATACTTTCACTTAAAGGAATGATTCTGTTTTCTTTGGCCAAATCTGTATAATAAATCAAAATCCACACGAAGCACTGGCTGTGGCTCTGTGGATGCCTTCTATTGTTGAGATATTTCCCCTAGTCATAAACGAAAGACACTGGACTCAAAACGCATGCCTAAGTCTTGTGTGAGAGGAAGTTAGGGAGTCAAGAGCTCTGTACAAATAGGTTCATCTGAAGATGAACATCAGAAGCTCGTGTCAACATTGTTCACTTTTTCTTATTTATTTAAAGCTCTTTATGTTTAAAATAAAATCTAAGAGGACAATTTCATATCGAACATCATGATATTCAACTTCAAGTTGACTCAAATATCAAGAGAACCTTATTAACCACAGACCTCTAGATGTATATATCATGTCACCTCGGAACTCAGGAAACTTGGTTTGCTACAGAGATTAGACTGTGCTTTTCTGTTGCAAGCAGGGGGTCCATGGCATTTTCTCCATTGTATTTGAAACAAATTCTTTTGAGATAAAAATCATTTTAGCATTCTTTTCTTCTAGACTGACCAATGGCAAAATAAATAAATACTTAAAAGCTGAATGAATTGGCCACCTTTTAAAGGCTAACTGCACCATTTGCTCATTTACTCTTGGAGTCTATTCTGCGGGGTACCATGTAATCAATTGAATTTGCAGTTTTGGAGCAGCAAAGAGAAGGAGGTCTTGTGCTTTATAGTAATAATGTACAGCACATTAACCACCTGGGTCCCTGTGCGGATTGTTGTTTCCAGTAGTCAAAACAAAGTGTCCTCAAGTTCCCTTTAATGTAGTTTTGGTATTTTTGTAAATGTGTTTTTAGTACTTTACAAAAGGGTCCCCATGCTCCATCCGTTCTCTCCTGGGTTCTACTTTGAAGCTCAGCAGAACGACACTATTTAAAGATGTTCTCATTAGCATGCCTGGCTACTCATTGGCTGCACTGAAAGCTGTACTTTATTTAAAGACAATTGCATGGTGTGCAGAATAACAAGAATCTGAGAAATACGTCATGATCTTCAGCAAATCTGACTTCTCCTGAGTATCTGTACAGTTGAACGTTAGTCACATGTAAACTTCCTTAGAGAAATATTTTATAAGTACATGTGAGGTGGATCAGAGTGGGGAGAAGCATTCCTATGATAAGTCACTTTGATTCTTCTGACATTTGGCTAATCCTCTAAAAATGGAGCAGTCCTGGTGTCTCATTGCCCTCAGGTAACACTAAAAGCCCTTTCTGATCTTTAAGAAATCTACTGAGAACACCTATTCCAGCTCATTTAAGCTCAGGACTGCCCTTGTATGTTTTGGAAGCATATCCTACTCTTTTGGTCTTCCAGTTTCCATTCAGAGAGATGTAGGACACAGGTGGGCACAGCATAGTTTCTAACCAAGGCTCCCAGTCCTATACTATACATTAGGAGGCTATCAAACACCATTGTACCTTCTGGCTTCCCCAAAAACCCATAATTTATTCTTTGCCCATAATGTTTTTTTTTTCCTTCCAACGCAGCAGGAAGATATTTTTGAAAAAGAATGAAATCATTCTTTGAATTACGAGGGTTCGCTGTATTAGTATTTCAATAACAGAAGTTTGGGAAAGGGAATGCTTTATATTTTGGGAAGAAAGGGTAAATTACAAAGGGTTGTACAGAGCTTCAAAACCTGCATATTGACTCTTATTCTAAGACTTTACATCAGTAATAATTGTATCTAAAATGAGAAATGAATGTGTCTATGCAGTAAGTGTGAATGCAATGTGAAATGGATCCGTGATAAATTTGATCAGAGATTTAGAATTTCAACATGAAAATCCAATACTGTTTCTTCCTTTTCTCAAAGCTTTAAACATTAGTTATAAGTAGTTGAAGTGTCTGATTGTTCTTAAATTACTGTAGTCTATCATTAGTCTTATTTATTAACTTTTCATGGCCATTGTTCAGATTTCAGTATGAATTCTTTCCACTGAAGTCATAAAAAGTTGATTTTCAATTTCCTGAATGACATTTAGATTCTAATTTCCAGAATTAAAGGGTTGTGTCGGGCTATTCAGACCATTTAAAAAGTATCATCACATAAGTCCAAGGAAGAATTCAATACAGCTGAATTGCTTAATGAAGATGGACATTGCATTTATTGGAAGAGAAATTGATTTAAAATGAATGGCAATTGCTAAGTAGATGTATAACTTTGACTTTAATCTTGTCACTAGGTTGGTATGTGCTGAGAATTAAACGTGTACATATAAACAAGTTCAGTGAGTTGGTATTATATTTCAGGAACTTTAATTAAAAGCTAACAGAACCTTAACCCATTTGAGTTGGGTATAAGGGAAACTTCGTTGCCCCTTCAGCATATGGGATACAGAGATGGGAAAAATCCACCCAGCTCAAGGGCAAGAGTCAAACAATATGGGATCCTGCCTCAAACAAGGTGGGCACTGAAGACTGACACCTGAGCTTTCCTGCAACCTTCACACTTGTGCTAGGTGCAGACATTCACATCCATGAATGCTTGCATGCTCATACACACACACACACACACACACACACACACACAAGAGAGAGAGAGAGAGACAGAGAGACAGAGAGAGACAGAGAGAGACAGAGACAGAGAGAGACAGAAACAGAGGCAGACAGAGATAGCCACAGAGAGTCAAAGAGAGATGGGTTAGAAGCAGGAATGACTGCAGAAGTGCAGTTAACACATTTCTCAGTCAAGTTCCCCTTGTGTTTCTCCAGGCAATGGTGGCTTGTTCTAACGTCTTGTGAACTTAGGTGACATTCTATTTGGGATTTGTGGTAAATAATTTATACTACCTTAAACTCATTTTCTTGACTAACTAGAAGGTAGCATTTGCTCTTAAGAGATAGAGCAGGTGAATCTCCAGTGTCTCCTCTCTTAACTGTGCAGTGGGTATTCAGTAAAAGAGAGAAAGTCTTTTACAAATGTAAAATTGAAATGAAATTCTTACATAAGGGAGGTAGTTCAGTAAAACAGAATTTTGTACCCCAAGGTAGACTTCAGAACCAACTAACAGATGCAAGAGAAAAACCCCAGAAGGACTCAGACATACTGACCGAATGAAATGACTGCTTTGATTCTAGAACCATTATAAGAAATTTCTAGGAGTCTGGCTGTTTCTAATAGGAGAAATGTTGAGATGAAAGTTTAATTATGAAAATAGAATATGCTCATTTAGAAAATGCAATTATGCTTTATTCTGATTGACTGTATTTTAGGGCACCAAAGCAGAATGGTACATAAATAATGTTGGTTTTATATTTTAAATGAAATATGTGCAGGTCTAAGGTAATGGCTGGATCTCTGCCATCAAGTATATACTATTAAGATGTAATTATATAAAAGTGAATTTGCTAACATAACTCACTTATTTATGTGTTCATTCATTTACTCACATGACAGATACTCATCACAGGGATTGGCAAACTCACGAGTCAGTGATAGTTTAGTCTTTGAACTCACACAGAATCTATTGTTAACTACAGACATAACTTTTGACTGTGAAAATGGGCATAAGCAATATATGAATGAATAAGCAAGGAACTGTGTTTAATATAACATTACTTAGTGGCATAGTTAGCTTTAACTCTCAAGGAGGCAAAGCCTAGAATTCTTGGAAAAGAAAACCTCAATGGAGAAATATCCATTAGATCAGACGGGACCTATGAGCATGTCTGGGGAATTGTCTTGGTAGTTAATTGATGTAGAAATGGCAAGCTCATTCTGAATAACATTGTGTCTGGGGATAGTGGCCCTGGGTGGTATATGAAAGCTGACTGAGCATGAGTCCAAGTGTAATAAGTGAGCCACCAAGCAATATTCCCTGGTTTCCACTTCATGTTCCTTCTTGGGTTCCCCTCCTGATTTTCTTCTGTCACTATAACCTGAATGCATAAGATAAACGTTTTCTTCTTCTAAGTTGTTTTTGGTTAGTCTTTTATTAGAGCAAAGGGTTGCTAGAATACTTAAGGACACGTGATTTTGAGTTTCATTTAAAGTCCATGGGTTACATTATGATCATTTAAAAACTAAAACAATATGAGAGCATTTGGGCTCCTTTTTTTTTATAATCTAGGCATCTAGTTATGGATCTTTAAGGAAGAATAAAATGAGGCTGTCTTATTCAAGAAGATTATTAATAGATGAATGAGTGAGATGAGCCTGGCCCTCCCAACCTGTCATTGAGACTGAATACTGAGAGTCAAGAGAGCAGAGAGAAAAGAGTTCCCAGCATGTTAGCCATGTGGATTTCCAAGTGAAGATCCAGGTCTTGCCCAGAATAAAGCTCGCAGTGGCTTCCACACAAAAAGCTGGACTCACACAACCTTGGTACTTGGAATTCAAATGGAAAGCTTCAGGTGAGAGCTTGAAAGTCACCCCTGAGGTCATACTGGATCAAACATACTTCAGCAGTAACAAAGCCGACTGACCTTTGAGTGGACAGCTTATGGGATGCTCTTAATGCAGTGAGCCAGCTCCTGAGCTAAGAGAGCTCTGAACACAGGGCAGAGAGCTCTGGTGATTATGTGAAAGAGATCATTGGGTCCTAAGGTTATTGAATCATAAACATTTGTCCCACCATGGCTTCTTCTTGTGCAGAAGTTAAAAACATGCCCTTTTCATATTTCTCAATCAAAGCTCAGCCCTCTCCTAAGGCTATATCTTGGTATTCACTGATTCACTGTTTTTTTTTTTTTTTGTTTTGTTTTGTTTTGTATTTGTTTGTTTTTGTTTTTATATAGAGCATGCTGTCTTTTTCTTGTACATTTTAATTTTCTTTCTTCCTATCCCCAATGGGCTTATGATAATTTTTTGATCCTCTGTTAAAATGTCATGTTTCCAGGGAGGTTCTCTCTAACCACCTTATCTAAGATGGCATTCCATTCAGGTTTACATATATGAGTTATTCTGTTTTTTTTCAAAACCTTGCTTATTTTCTGCATAGCATTTATTGAAATGTTAAGTATTCTTAGTTAGGCTCTTTATGTGTCTTACCAACTTGAGAATATTAACTTGGTCCTATTCATGTTTTTATCATTGATGGTATTGCTGACTGCCATCCTTCCAGATATCATAACTTGCACAACTTGGTGATTTACACATTTGGACTGAAGTTAGGACTAATTCAGTTGGGTAAATTTAACAACTATCATTACATTCTTGGTTTTTGTTTTGTTTTGTTTTTTACACAGGGCTTCTCTACATAGCCCTGGCTGTCCTGGAACTCAGAACTTTGTAAACCAGGTTGGCCTCGAACTCAGAAATACCCCTGCCTCTACCTCCCAAGTGCTGGGATTAAAGGCGTGCGCCACCACGCCCTGCACATACTTGTTTTCTAAATATCTACTTGTAGGTGGATTTACTTTACACATTGGTGGTGAATTGTCTGTAAATGTTCAGTCAGCTAGAGAACTTCTTTAGGTATACATTTTTGTAATCTATTCCTTTTATTTTTAAAAGTAATGTAATTCACTGACATGGCAGTCATGACCCACTCTGTTCGGCACTATGAGTGAGAAAGGATATTTCTGTATACTTAAAGGCTAATAAAGACGCCTGTTGCTGAAAAATGTTCAAGCTCCCTAATTATTTCTATCAAGTGATACATTTAAAGGAAAAGCAAAAGAATGGACCAACCAAAGTATTATTGAGTAAACAATGAGGAGATGTAAAAATATATAGAAGACTATGAGAGGACAGCTCAGGAATTTTGAGTCAACACATAGTAAGAGTCAACACGTAGTGTATGAAATTAACCATCTCTGGTGGCTAATCTCTAGGAATGAAGGATGTGTGTGTGTGTGTGTGTGTGTGTGTGTGTGCTTGTGTCTGCAGTAAACAGCTGGGTGAGTCCTTCTTCCCCCTCTCCCATCCTCTATACCAGCCAGAACTCCAACTCTTATTGTCAAGATCACAGGCATTTTTTCTTACTTCTCCCCACGGTACTCTAACAAAACCCATCACTCTCATGTTCTACAGACTACAGAGCATCAGCATGGCAGACTCTTCTGGACTTTACTTTCTTGAATGAAGCTATATTAAACAGCAAGATATTCTTATATTCTCAGGAGAAAAAGTATAACCAACAATCATGCATTTCATCATACTGTTTATCTTGACCAGCACCCCAAATTTAACCTCTTGTAAGTATCTATACACAGTCTACACTATTTCTAGTTCTTTTTCCTTCTTTGACATATTCTACTATCCTTACCAAATATACCACACTGAACTGTTGAACTCTAACATCATTTAACTACCATTCTATTTTCACTTCTATTACTCTGGAAAAATATCCGGAACAGAGCAGTTTAAGAGGGAAAAGGTTTATTCTGGCTCTTAGTCTATTGTGGAAGAGAAGTAAAGATGGTAGCACTTTGAAGCAGGTTCTAGTATAACAGTAACAACCAGAAAGCAGGGAATGGTGAATGCACTATTCTGCTCAATTCTTATTTTTTCTTTACAGAGTTAAAAAAAATTCTCAGCTAGGGAATGGAGCTACCCAGAGAGGGCAGACCATCCAACCCCAATGCATATAAGCAAGATAATATTCATGGGCACGGCCAGGGACCTCATTTCTGGTTTTTATATTATGTGATAATTTGATAATATTAACTATCACATTATATTTCATCCTAAATAAATATGTGTAGCTGCTTCTTCTTCTTGTTCTTCTTGCTCTTCTTGTTCTTGTTCTTCTTGTTCTTGTTCTTCTTGTTCTCCTTGATCTTCTTGTTCTTGTTCTTGTTCTCGTTCTCATTCTCATTCTCCTCCTCCTCCTCCTCCTCGTCCTTCTTCTTCCTTCTTTTTTTTTTTTTTTTTTTTTTTTCGAGACAGGGTTTCTCTGTGGAGTCTTGGCTGTCCTGGAACTCACTTTGTAGACCAGGCTGGCCTGAACTCAGAAATCCGACTGCCCCTCTGCCTCCCAAGTGCTGGGATTAAGGGGGTGTGTCACCACGCCCAGCAGCTTCTTCTTAATACCCCAGATAGTCTATATATTGTTATGGGCGTTTATGTCATTTACTGTCATGTTCTAATTCTGCATGTGACTTGTGGACACTGACCCCAATCCATGTACTTATTGTAAATTCCCACTTTCTCATAGCTCTCAACAGACTGAATCAGAAGCTCTTATTCCAAATTATATTGTCACAAATAGGTAACACAGTCTTTTAACAAGAAGTCTCTTTAGATACCATGGAAAAGGTGATCATTTCTAAACTCAGAAAGTAACTAATATTTCACCCTTCCCCTGACTTGAGGTTCGTTGTTTTAGTATGAAAACTGGTAAGATTTAAAGTTGGTAAAGTCTGTAACATATACTTTTAAAAATTATTTGTATATTATTTGCTCAGAAATAATACATAACTTCCTTATTTTTCATGAACTTAGACACTCAAAGAAGAGCTGAACACATGGAATTAACCCTAGAATTAAATGTGGATAGAAAAAGGGCCTCACTATATTCTTGGATAGATTTTTAACTTTATGTAACTTCTAATCATGACCCAAATAATCAGTTGTCAAGATGACAGGTAGTCTGTATTGAATTTCCTACAAATATGAGCCTTGCAATCTATCTATCAATCAGATTATCTATCTATCTATCTATCTATCTATCTATCTATCTATCTATCTATCTACCTATCTATCAATCATCTATCTACCTAACCATCCATCCATCCATGTATGTATGTATATATGTATGTATCTATTATCTCTATCTATCTGTCTGTCTGTCTGTCTATCTATCTATCTATCTATCTATCTATCTATCCATTTTTCAATCATGTATCTATCATCTATGTTTCTATAGTCTTTCTTCTATACATCAATCTTTCTGTCTATATAACTACCTCTTTGTTTACCATGTATACATCTTTCTCTGCTAATTATGTATGTATACATGTATAAATGTATCTATGCATGCATGTGTAGGTGTATATATACCTATTTATCATCTATTTATCAATCATTTCTTATTTCTCTGGTTCTACCCTAAAGATGAAAACATATTTGATCTCAAGTAAAGATGATAATGGTTTTCTTCAATAACCATAAACTTTTTAAAAGTACTTCTTTGAAAATATAGGAATAATGTGAGAAATCCTTCAGATATGCTCAAAAATAAAGTTTTTATATACTTGAGATAACTGCAACAAAACTTTAAATGATGTACTAAATAAATATATATGGTTGAAATGAAGAGAGGGCTTAGAAAAATGTAGATGAGTGTACCTAGGATATGTAGGCTATGATCAATAATTCATTCTGAGCATAATTATTTCCAGAAAGATATGTTAATATTTTTAAAAATATTGGTAGAAACTAGCATTATTTTTGATGGTTCTTGGAGATCACCCTCTTTTGTCTGATCTTCCAACCATTGTAATCCTGTTCACAGCAATAATTACCCACATTCTGGTCACCTTGAAGCATTATGGAAAGATACACTCTGTGATAAATTGGATTGTTCTCTCTAGATTTGTGTTGAAGGATAAGTACAAAGGCCTCACTTTATAATGGGAAAATATCATAGGGCATAGATAAAGTTCTTGTCTGAAAACATAGTACATCCTTGATATATCAAATTTTCTTTATCTAACTACTTATATTAAAATTGTGTTATTTCTATAGTTTTCTTCAGCTTCAAACTCAAGGCTGATTTCTATCTGAAGTTTTAATACCATCAGAAGTTCTGACTGTAGCCCTGAACCCTGAAAGATCACTGCAGGCTTACCCTGACTCTCAGTGTTCCTGCAACATTTTGATTTTTGTCTTTTCCTGTCACCCTTTCATGCCACATTATCTCCTCCTTATTTTTTCAATTTGGACAAAAGTTTGGCTTGTCCCCTAGACCTAAATATCATTGAAACTTTGTTTAGGTTTTAGTCAGTGCATTGCTCAGTTCATCAAGAACACAGAGCTTGCATGAAATGTTGATTAAGCCTATTTCTAAGATTTAATTAAATATTTGGCATGAAAATCACTGAAACTTTAGTTTTTTCAAGCGCCTGTAAGTTGACATGACAATACAAGCCAATTTCATAAAGAACTCATGGTGTGCAGTCAATTGGTTCTTGAAAATTATACGTAAGAAGTACTTGAGAAACAGGGTTATTTCACGGGCATGTTATAGAGTGATAGAAGGTCTTTTTGAAGATTTAGTGATATAGTTTATGTAAGGTTTTCCATTTGAATACATAAAGTACAGGCAGTAGGAATTGTCAGCCTCTCTTGTTAAAGAAGGAGACAGCAGGGAACAGAAATGTGGTTGTTGTACATGCCGAACCCCTGAGGATGATAACTGCTTCAATTCCCCAAAACAAACATGCATTTCAAAACATAATATTAAAAGCTTAGTTTGGCTGACACTATGCAAAATGGATCTACAAGTGAACAGAGAGGGTAGATTTTGTTTTAGAATGACTATTGACCTTCCGTTATGAGACTTCAGAATCTGTAACATGTAAAAGACAAACACAGACTTGATAATTCCTTTTGGAGGATTTAAATGCTATTTATAAAGGTATAAAAATTATTCTTTCTTCTGAGGAAATATTTGCAACTGCTATGGCTGAGAGTGATGTTTGCCATTTTTTATAGAAAATATAGTTGGAAGCACTTATGACTATAAGTTCATACTTTTAAGTAAAAATTAATTTCTGTATTATCTACTCACAGCCAAAGTATAGTTTTAATCTTCAACATTTTTTCTTCTTATTAAATTTCGTTAGTGCTATGGCTTGAATCAAGGCTATACATGTGTTAGACAAATGTATTAGCTAACTCTCCATCGCATCATATCTATATCACCTATCTATCTATCTATCTATCTATCTATCTATCTATCTATCTATCTACACACACACACACACACACACACACACACTGTAGCTCCAATTAGCTTTAAGATTGGATCCTCCTTCCTTGACCTCCTTGGTTGCTGGTGTTACACAGTTTCTGCACCAAGTTCTGGTTCCATACTTATATTAAGAAAATATATTCTCTGTGATGACTGTGACAGATTCTCTGCAAATATCCCACTAGCAGGATAAGAACAAAGATCTCCCTGTCATTTCAAAGCCTGTGCTAAAATCATGATTCCTCTTCTTTACACTATTTTAGGGTCTAACTTCAAGGAGAGTAATTACATACTCTCTCCATGTGTTGTAGAATACGGACAGGAGCAAATCTACCTATATTACACAAGCATGAGACAGGAAAAGCATTTTCTTGATGTGTCCCTCACTCCAACCAGACTGAGTGAAAGGGAGTTTGAATAATGACAGATATGGAACTGTGGAATGACATTTCCTTTTTTAAGACATATTTTTATATAGATAAGTGTTTACTTTGTTTGTCTGTGCCCTAAATGCATATAGTGCCCATGAAGGAAAGAAGACGGCATGAAATTCCCAGTAACTGGAGCTATAAGTGGTTCTGAGTTGCCATGTGGGTGCTGTAAACTGAATCAGGTCACCTGCATGAGCAGCCAGTGCTAGGGACGGCTCTGGTCTCCCCCAGTCCTGATGCCTGTTCTTTAATGGACTCTTGATTCCACATGTACTTTCAATAGCCATGGAGTCCATAAATTGCACATTTCAGTGTTGGACCAGAGGGATGGGATGCTTATGACTACTATAGGATCAGAAGGGTTTTTATGCTGCTAGGTTTAGTAAGTCCTCACGGCTGCTGAAGGAGCTCTGCCTTATGTAGACTACATCGACCCTGACAAACACAGGAAAGATGTAACCAGTGTAGAGGCAGTTTTCTTACTACCAATCAGATGTCAGACTAAACATATACTCTGAGAAGTAAAATTCATTACTTCCAGAAATAAAGTCCACTTTTGCTTCCTTGCACACTCAGGTTACCTATTTTTTTAATATTTATTTATTAATTTAGTTTTTGTTCTTATGTGAATACAATTTTTTTTCTGTCAAAAGCATGCAATTGTTAGAACATAACTTAAACATTGAAATTCAACTGTTTTTGAAGAGGAAATATTTGTTTTCCAGCACCAAAATATGGCTGCTCACAAGTGCCTATAACTCCAGGTCAAGGAATTCATCACTCTTTATTGGTCGCCATGGACAAATCTACTCATAGTAAACACCCCACCCCACCCCATGCAGACATGTATAAAGAACTAAAAGACCACACAAACAAAACTCACTAACACTGAAAGTTTGCTAAGCTGCTACACCAGCGTCTTCTGGCACCTTCATCTCCTAGCTCAGTCATCTTACAAAGAAGTTTGATTGACATGTGTAACCTCAGATCTTGCCCCAACCTCACTGAATATAAATAAATCACTTCTATTTGTATTCGAGTTTGTGGAGCATATCGTTATGCATCAGTTGTTTGAGGGCAAACATCTACCCAGATGGCAATGGTATTTATATGTGAGGACAGCTCTGTGTGTCTACGCTGTCTAGATCAGAACTGCATTAAATCTAAAAGGAAAGACAGCATCAGTGCCTGCAGAAATGGCACTTCCTATGAACAGTAACAGGGTCCACTGTGAACCCGTGAGAAATAATTATCTGATCCCATCTCAGACCCACTGAATACAATTTCTGGCTTTGAGGTTTAGCTATCTATGTTTGAACAGGCTCTGTATGAGTCTCAACTGGTGTACCTGCCGAGTGGGGTAAACAGTAGGACCCGGTGAAGTTACCCAGTATGCGGAGAACACATATTCCCTAAAGGTGGTTAGAGAGAAGGTAGACATTTCTCTCCATTAGAATACTGTGCTGTTTTACTATATATGAAAAGGACTAGGCTGGCTTTATCTTGTTATACTTTATATATTTTTGAGTTTCAAAAATCACAGATAATCCTAATCATTTATAAGAACCTGTTACCCAGTGATAAAGGAAGACCTAAGGATAGCCCAGTGACCTAGGGTAGCTCTTTGGAGGAGACTTTGTCTGCTGTTCTTGGAAAGACAATGCCCCACAACTCTGTACTTTGGGTGACTTGTCATCAGGTAAATGCTGGTAAAATGAAAGGGTTTTATTTTTTAGAGAGACAGCTTAAATGGGTATTGGGTCCACATAAAGTTTCGCCTGTACTTGTCCTTGAGGTGATCATCCAGGAGAAATCCATGAGTTACTATCTCATATGTGTCTATGGTAGTAAATATGCTTAAAACTATGGAATTATGATCAACACACACACACACACACACACACACACACAGAGAGAGAGAGAGAGAGAGAGAGAGAGAGAGAGAGAGAGAGATTGAGATTGTCCACAACAGCCCATAGGTCAATCAGGGTAAGGATCCCACACCATTGCTGCCGCTGTGGACCTCTCCATCTAGACTTATAAAAAGGAAGTCCACTTTCCACTAGACAAATATTTGGAATTCAACCTCCCCTGTTGAATGTCTCATCGTGACAAATACAGGCAAATCTGAGAGTGTATGTCAGGGTGGCCTGTGCCTCTTAACTCCGAGAGAGGCAAGAACAGGCTCCTCTGCTGGCCACAGGAGGACAGCCACCCACAGCTGGGGGGGTCCTCTGTCGATTCCTGTCTTTCTGGTTTATATCTGTCTGTGCTTAAGTCATTTGCATTTGCTCTATCTTGGATGTCACCTAAGATTTTTTTCCCCAAAAGTGGCTTTCTTCAGAATGCAAATTAAATTTCCAAAGCCCTTCCCATCCATTGGCTTAATTCCTTCAAACTAAAAGAAATAAAATTACTGTTCACTTGAAAAAAAAAAAAAAAAAAAGGAAGTCCAAACCAAATCCAGACAATGAGCCACATGCTAGCTCAAGCCAGCTCCCTCTATAGAGTGTGTCTATTAGTCAATATACTTTTGCTTTTCTGAATCTTGTTCAAGTTGTCACTCAAGAATCTAAGAACCTGGACATTATATCATAGGAAAAAAAAATGGACTATATCTGCTAGCACCAATTGGAGGGATGCTGCTCTGAAATTCCATCTCTAGTGCCTGTGTTCATCATGTTGCTCTTTAGTTTTCAAAACCAGGGATCACTGGAGAATAAGCACATGTTAATGTTAGGTAAATATACAAATGGTGTCAGACATCTAGGACTATAATCTGGAACTCATTTGATAGCGTCTTGAAATGGGGCTTCAATTTGTGAAAACTATTGTTTAAAGTTGCAAAAGTTGATTTCCTACTTTAGGAGTCATTTTTTTAATGAAAAAAATAATATCATTTCTATTAAAAACAAGCAGTACTGAGAATATTTTCTTTTGTATATAAAGTATTAGCAAAAGAAATCTTCCAACAAAGTCATGGAAGGTCTTTTACCCCCAGTAGTACAATCAAAACATGTGACATTACATAAATTATGTCTCCATTTTCATGCATTTAAATTTCTAATTGTTTCGCAGTCCCTCAGAGAGCTTTTCTAGGTCAACTAAGAACTCACACTGTGTTGTATGTTTCCAGAGTCCATGTTATTCTTGAGTCTTTAAAGCACAAATTGAACACTAGCACTGACTCCCATTTATATAATTGTTAGTAAGAGTTTTATTTTGTTTTGATGTGTGGGTTTAGTTGTACAATGTAAACCCTTGCAGCTGTTAGATGTATGCCACCAATGATATTCCTAGACCTTAATATTTTTTCCTTCATAGCATTGTTTCTTATTCAGGTTATATTCTAAATATTAATTTTACAAACAACATGTTAAAATATCTATGGTGATGATAATATTATCAGAAATTTTGGGGAGCCTCACCTGGAGTGCTAGCTGTTATTGGGAAATTGGGGTTCACTCGTGGTTTTTAGCCTCATTAATAAAAGAATTTAAGAACAAACTTGTAAGAAACCTGGAGAACAATTTCATTAGTATTTAAAAGAAACACTGTAAATATTGGAAGGTGGTACCCAGAGGATAGGGATGGGGAAAGAGAGAGAAAGCTGCTTGTGAACATCCATGTGGTAGAATAAGAGGAGACAGGTTCATAGTAAGGGAGTAAAAAGCACAAGTTAACCAGAGAAAGGATGCTTAGGCGCTGGCCAACTTGTGAAAGAGAGAGACAGACAAAAACAAAACAGAAAAGTAAAGGCATGTTCAAGGACAGAAACAGGAAGGATATGAGGTTAGAATCACTGGGCCAGCTTTTTGGAAACATTTAGTACAGCAGGAGTCAGACTGAAGACAGGAAACAAGAGCGGACTCAGAAATCCTCTGTCTGATTCAGATCTCACCAAAATTACCTTGTTTGTAAGAGGGAGCAACAGAGGGAAGGGAGGGAGCAAGAGGGAAGGGAGGCAGCGCAGAGGACTCCAGTGCGATCACTTTAAAGGCTTTGCTACCTCAACACAACTACACAGTTGCTTGGGAGATCTGAAGCTCATCCTGTCACTTCAAACAGCATTGGCTAGAGAATTCTGCTGAAACATAAGGCTGTGTTTGATCTCCTGAATCACTGCCAGTTGCACTGAAAAGTAATTCAGTTTAAGGCTGTTTTCCCGTGCACCTACTGGGAACAGGGGTAAGTCAGACCTCACACAGCGCATCTTCTTCTTAGCATGCACCCCGATTAATGTCTTCTTTTGTCTCTCCTGCTGTGGAATCCTAAATCCATTTTTCCCACATCAGGATCTGATCACTTTCACTAGTTCAATGGAACATAATTGTAGACCCAGAAATGAACCCACACACATATGGTCACTTGATTTTTGACAAAGGAGCTAAAACTTCCAGTGGAAAAGAAAACAGCATTTTCAACAAATGGTGCTGGTTCAATTGGTGGTTAGCATGTAGAATACAAATTGATCCATTCTTATCTCCTTGTACAAAATGCAAGTCCAAGTGGATCAAGGATATCCACACAAAACCAGATACACTGAGTCTAATAGAAGAAAAAGTGGGGAATGAGCCTTGAACAAACACATGGGCACAGGGGAAATTTTTCCGAAAAGAACACCAATGGCGAATGCTCTAATGTCAAGAATTGACAAATAGGACCTCATAAAATTTCAAAGATTCTGTAAGGCAAAGGACACTGTAAATAGGACAAAACAGCAACCCACAGATTGGGAAGAGATCTTTACCAACGCTCAAGATGTTAGACTCCGAAGAATCAAATATCCCTATTAAAAATGGGGTATAGAGCTAAACAAAGAATTTTCAGCTGAGGAATACCAAGTGGCTGAGAAGCGCCTAAAGAAATGTTCAACATCCTTAGTCATCAGGAAAAGGCAAATCAAAAGAACCTTGAGATTCTATCTCATGTCAGTCAGAATGGCTAAGATCAAATTCTCGGGTGACAGCAGATGCTGGCGAGAATGTGGAGAAAGAGGAACATATTTATTCTTAATTATGTCCCCTTGATTTCTTGTTTCCATTGTTAAACTTCCAAATTTAAAATCTTTCTCTGCCTTTGAGAAGTACATAAATTTTCTCAGAATCTCACCTACTATACTCCAGATATAGTTTCCTCAAGGATCTGGAAACAAATAGTTCAAAATGTAATTGCCAAAGGAGGACACTTCTCTCAGTCACTGTAGAATGTCAAGATCCTGAATACTCTATTAGTAAATACCAGGCAAAAACTGCTATTCCCACTGCACAGGGAATTCTTGACCCTGCCCCTTCCTCAGTACAATAGTCTCTAATAAACTCTTTTCTGCTGGCTTTTCTTTGTCCCGTTTACTTTTTTCTTTGACCAAATTCACATGATTCAGATTAAGTTGTCTTTTAAGTAATTTATACATTTTCAGATTGTTCCACTTAGAAATGTAGTTTCCTTCCAAAAGTTGAATTGGAATAAAACTTAGTAGCTACAAAGGAGATTTCAAAGCAAATAAACAATAAAAAAGATAAAAGTTTGAAGTTTCTAAAAATGTGCCTTTTGAAAACCACACATATACACTCCAAGTATATATTATCTAATATAGTATATTTAATATATATATATATATATATAAAGTATTTTGGAAAAATAATGAAAAATCCAACATTTTATTTTAATTATGAATAAAGATATATGACCTTTAATCTTGAAGTAGTATATTTTATTTACTAAATATAAAATACTTCCATATTTCCTGAATTCTATTAACATCAAATTCACCTTTAGTTTAATATAATTATAGCTCATTAAAAGATAATAAATTTTACAATTATAGGCCCATTGTATTTTTCAAATATTTAAGAAACTTTAAATTGTTCAAAACAGAAAATTTAAAATATGTACATAGGATTTTAAAACAGATCATAGATAAAAATATTTAAGCTTTCTATTGATCATAGATACCTTAATTGTATCATTCAAAGTTTTTGTCATATATTACCTTAAGCATAAATTTGCTTAGGTACATTATATTTTATGTAAAACACTGTTCAGAGAATCATCTATTTACAAAAACAACAACAACAACCCCCCCCCAAAAAAAAACCAAAAAAACCAAAAGCAAAAAAAACAAAAAACAAAAAACCCTAGAGTTAGTTGTTTGGGGGCATAATTATATTCCAACAGCCTAAAATGAACAAATAAATTATAATTTGGGGACTTAGAGATAGATATAGAACCAATACGTTGTTATGTTTTAACAAAGAGAAACAGTTTTTAACAACCTAGGATAAAAATCATAAAATAAATTTTCAAGAGAGAATAATTTTACATAAGAAATTTTAATATAATATACTAAATCAAAAGGAAAGTATTGCCATTTGATTAATCAAATCATTGAAATCAAATCATTTTAAATACTGAAAATGGGCATAAAATACAACACATTTATTATAATAAATAAACGTATTTATTATATCTTTGTACTTTCCACAGTGATATAACATTTATTTAACTATTTCACTACACCCTATGTAGGAGATGCTGGGTAGAAATCAGCTTGCGGAGGACTCTGTTTTAGACAGTTTATGACTTGCTGAATTAAAGAGACACAAAGAAACAGAGAAGCTGTGCTGGGAACTCATAGATCCAGGAAGAAGAGGCAGCAGATACTCTGACCTGAAGCTGTGATATCCAGCACCCCGTGAAGGGCTCAGATTAGAGTTGAGGATTTG
The DNA here is from genome assembly GCF_000001635.26 of Mus musculus. Taxonomy (NCBI): domain Eukaryota; kingdom Metazoa; phylum Chordata; class Mammalia; order Rodentia; family Muridae; genus Mus; species Mus musculus. The sequence continues at coordinate 80,788,185 of NC_000072.6, read as the reverse complement.
TCTGGTGAAAAGATCTAGGGTGTGCAGACATCCCTGAGGAATGGATAGGAGACTCACAGAGGGAATGTGTGCAAACATCTTGTAAATCTGAGCTCAATTAAGTAACCAACTTGATCAAGTAGAAGCCGAGTGAGTAGGCCTCTGAATTTTGTTTTAATTAGGTATTTTCCTCGTTTACATTTCCAATGCTATCCCAAAAGTCCCCCATACCCACCCCCATAATCCCCTACCCACCCACTCCCCCTTTTTGGCCCTGGCGTTCCCCTGTACTGGGGCATATAAAGTTTGCAAGTCCAATGGGCCTCTCTTTGCAGTGCTGACCGACTAGGCCATCTTTTGATACATATGCAGCTAGAGACAAGAGCTCCGGGGTACTGGTTAGTTCATATTGTTGTTCCATCTATAGGGTTGCAGTTCCCTTTAGCTCCTTGGGTACCTTCTCTAGCTCCTCCATTGGGGGCCGTGTGACCCATCCAATCGCTGACTGTGAGCATCCACTTCTGTGTTTGCTAGGCCTCTGAATTTTAACTGCAGCGTTTCATAAGGTTGACTGCAGGTTGAGTTGAGGAAGATGAATGTGTGAACTTACACGATAGGACTGCTGAAGAAAAGCTTGTGGCCATCTGAGTTGTGAAACTGGGCTGTTAACACAGTGTTTTGAATTTTAAATGGAGTTGCTATGTGAATTTCTTTTCTTTGAAAAGTGGGAAATGTAAATGACTGCTTTGGGAAATTAATTTCCAGATACAAAGGGCCCTTTGAGTTAAAGCAATTCCTCAAGTCATAGGATATTCTCAGGATTTAATGTTGAGTTCTGACTACAGCTTTGACTACAGCTCTACAGAATACATAGGTACACGCTCATTAATGATTTAAAAATAATGTAGTTTCTTTAGTTCATTATCCCTTTTTGTTTAAAGGAAGGGTTTGTTTTGTTTTACAGGTTTTTTTTTCATTTTTTATTGGTTATTTTATTAATTTTTAAATTTATTTATTTACATTTCAAATGCTATCCCCCTTCCCAGGTTCCCCTCCAGAATTCCTCTATCCTATCCCCCATGACCACTGCTTCTATGAGGGTGCTCCCCCACCCACTTACCCACTCCCACCTCAAAGCCCTAGCATTCACCTATGCTGGGTTATCGAGCCTCCACCAGACCAAAAGGCTTCCCTCCCATTAATGCCAGATAAAGCAATCCTCTACTACATATGCAGCTGGAGCCATAGGTCCCTCCATATGTACTCTTTGTTTGGTGGGTTAGTCTCTGGGAGCTCTGGGGGATCTGGTTGGTTGGTATTGTTGTTCTTCCTATGGGGTCGCAAACCCCTTAACCTCCTTCAGTTCTCCCCCTAACTCCTCCATTGGGATCATCAGTCTAATGTTTGGCTGCATGCATCTGCATCTGTGTTGGTCAGGCTATGGCACAGCCTCTCATGGGACATCATTATCCCTTCATAGAAACAAATCTTACAGTAATTACTATTTTATGATTCTATGTAACTTTGAAAGTTATTATGGTGTAGCATAAAAATATTACATATTTAATCAAATGAAAATTTAGATCCTATATTACCATTTTCACACTAAAATAATTAAATTACACACAAATATGTAAAGACACTATGAAGCTCTCTCTCTCTATTAAATAGGGGTTGTTGCACCAGAGGGTTAGAGCCTGTGATGCCAGAATGTAGGCAGCAGGGGGCAGCCATGCTGCTGGAGGAATAGCTGAGAACTCACATCTTGAACTGTATACTCTTATTGAGCAATGAGATTAAGCTGATATTTAGGCCTTTCTCTACATAACAACATAAGATGAATAATTAAGATGTTTTCAGAGTTAGAAGCTCTGTGATCTTTCATTTCATTTAAGTTGTGTTTATTATTGGACAATACTGGTTTCTGATGCTGAATGTAAGAATGTAATAGTATCTATATACCACGCATGGATGGCTTCCTATTATCATGTTAATATCATTATTGCACAGCTGAAATGATTCATAAAAAAATACTGCAACACAACTAGCCATCCATTTATTTAGTTAGGACAGTATTTCCCTGTTAAGTTTTCTATATTCAGTCCCACAAAAGTGCAATACTGTGAAAACAGAGACAAAAATGGACCACACAGAAAAACCATGTTAGTCCCAGCTATCTTGATTACCTTGTAAAATAAATTATTTTGTACAGAACTAATTCAACTCATAGGTAGGCTAATGGAAAACTCAGCAGTAGACTGATCTTTGAGATATACTACAGTAATTTGGGACTTTAATTTTATTCTAACCCACCCAAGTTCCCTAAAGACAGTGTTCGTAACGCTTTGTTGTAATATAGCTATCTCAACATTCAAATTACTGATAGTTTACCAAGTAAATTATTTACATATGGGTCCTCTAAAGACAACTTGCTGCTTAGGTTATCAAAGGAGGAACTCTAATCATTTAATTGAAAATTCTGATCTCGTGTTGACATTGGCATCTGCTCTGAATAATCTAAGTGAAACTCAGGGATAGGAACTTCCTGCATGAATAATTAGCAGTATTTTTAACAACAGACAGATTTTTCAAATGGTCAGGCCCTGATTTTCTCCTCACGTTAAACGTGTGAAGGAATTTATATGCTAAAATGAATTATTAGAAGAACTTGGCAAAAGAAAGTATCAAATTACAATGGTGTAATTTATAAGATAAACTATGTTCAATAATTAATATGTGGCTTCAGATGACGTCTTAGGAAAGTAAATTCTGTGACAGTGAGTTGTGGCTGGGAAAATCAAAGCAGATAATTTGACACCTTTGGGATTCCTCTGCCTCTAATCACATTCTCCATGGTAAGCCAGGACACATGTTCATTGCTTATTTGGAGAGCATGTTCGGTGTTTGTTTTCTGTTCTAGTTTGATTCTATGTTGCTGTGACAAAACTCTGGATAAAAAACACCAGGAAAGAAAGAGTTTATTTTCTCTAAAACTTCCAAGTGACAATCCATCACAATCTAAGTGACAAGAATAGCCAAGCCTTGAACTTGGAGGTGGGAATTGATGCACAGGTCATTAAGAAGTACCATTTACTGGCCTTCTAACCCTAGCTGCTCAACTACCTTTCTCATATAGCCCAGTACCACCTGGTCAGGGATGGCACCATCTGTATTAGACCATGTCCTTATCAATTAGTGTTCAAGAAAAAGTCCATTTAATATGTCCAATGTGATGAAAGCAATTTCTCCAGAGAGATTCTTCCTTCCCAATTTTGTCAAGCAGAAATCACCATTATGTCTTTTTCTCTACTACTAATTCTAAGTTAAAGATGAATTTGTAATACTTTTCTACATATAATGTTATAATATGGGTAAATGACTGGCTAGTGTATGTTAAGCATAACCAAGAACCTGTAGCTAGAAGGTCATAGGTTCTCAGGGAAAAACATATCCCTATTATTCTCCTAAATGGAGCTACAGTTAAATGTAATGCTATGACTTATCCATATACTAATATATTAGTATGTCTTTCAGCTCTAATCATTTATAGTAGGTGATAATTAAAACAGAGACAACTGACCAATGTGCAGAAAATAGAGACTGGAGAATTTTCAGACCTAAATAGAACATCTATACTACACTTCTTCAGGGATTTTTTTTCCAGAAGAAAGGACCAAAAGATTGTAAGAGCCAGATGTTGTGGATGACTACAAAGAAACACTGTCTTTTGGAAACATCTGGGCAGCTGCACAAGTAACCTCAGTAGTTGTGGCAACAAGGACAATACCCATGCACACTCTCAAGTCAGACTAAATCTCATCATGAGGTGGAGAGCTGAGTATGAAGTTACACTCTTCACTAAGGAACTATTGACAATGAGTAGCTCATTGGAGATGACTAGTCAGTTTTCTCTACAAGTGTAGCTCTGGTAAGGTGAATGTACTCTAATGGAAGGCCACCACACTTGCAAAGATATTTGAGCTGCACAAATTTGACTTGATGGGTTTTAAGGGAAAAAAAAACCCACAAAGTTGGGTGAGTAAAGAAAGAGGTTTGATCTAGAAGGAGATGGGGGAGAGGGAGTGAAATTATCAAGACCTTATGTAAAATTTTCAAATAACTAATGAAATATTTATTAAAATATTAAAGTAAGGAGAGACCTTCTTGTATGTAGATTTGTATAACTGATATGAAAATACACAGTGGAAATGAAACTTGCTCAATGTACAGGAAGCTTAATAAATACCCATTCGACCCAACAGCATGGCTGTACACCATCACAGTGTTGGCTTCACTTATGGTGGATATTAAAAGAGAGAAGAACCAGATAGGGTTTACAGAGTTGCCTGTGGGTCAACTAGAAGCAAAATGAGCCATGGGTAGGAGAGCCGTGAGAGTCATCCTGAGCAGTACACTTGGCTGATTTCTTAACAACATAGACTTGAGCTCCGTGATTCCTAGCTGCCTCTACCCTTCCAGTATCTTCTGAGCCTAAAAGTGAGACCTGGAAGATGCCCTTGGGACGCTCCTTCAAACTTTACTTCCATTTCTAGAAAATGTACCTTTAGTGACAGAAAAATTATAAAGACTTTTTTTTTCACAGAACAGAGCATTATTTGTAATTTATTTTCCCTCCTTTAGTCACCATCAACTGTCAATAGTTCCCCAGTTAGCATTTTGGCATCCAGAGCCTCTGACTATGCCATGCTAAATTATTAGCTGGCTTGATCTTGTACAGATCTTCTGCAGGTAACCACAGTGATAGTGCTTTCCTGTGTATAAAAGCCATGTCTTTTCCTCTTCCCAAAAGAACCAGTAAAAACAAAGCAGACGTGAATGACTTTTTCCAAGTGATTGCTTTCTCTTATAGGTTTGAAATTGCACACATTGCACTTATAACAGATGATAGAAGCCAAGGAAGCATAAATGACAAGTTAAAGTCTGTCTCATCTACCAAGGGATACACAATCAAATTCATCACTATTGCTATATTTTCTACTCCACATTTCATTACTATAATACTCTAAATTAAAAGTAGCCATTACTACTGAGTTTAGTAATTCTTACCAATAGGCATTGTACAGTTTATTAATTCTTAGGAGGTATTTTCTAGTATCCATTGTTTTTTCTCCATTTTTGTCTACATAGGAGCAAAATGACAAAAGAATGAACAGCTGAGGGACAATTTGGTTTTAAAAGGTATTTGGGGGAGGCACAGATGACCTCAGGCAATTTCTAAATCCTTTGATTGTTTTTCTCAGGTATTCCCCTCCAATGTGTTTATCTTGTGTCAACAGACTCCTAGATTAATGCAAAGAAGTTCATTATTTTCCAGGATGACAAACCAAACATGGCTTGCTTAAAGAATGAAGGAAAGGCTGGAAAGATAGCTGGACAGTTAAAAAGCTGCTTGTTCCAGAAGGTGTGAGTTCAAATATCAGTACCCCGTGGAAGCTAACATCCATCTGTAACACTATTCCCAGGAAATCCAACTGCTTCTTTTGTCTTGTGGGTACTGCACACACATGGCACACAGACATGGAAGTAGGAAAACCACCCATATACATATAGTAAAATTAAATATTTTTAAAAATAATGTTGGAAAACTGAGAACTGGATTGTCATGGCACTTTATTGGCCCTTTCCTTTTCCTCATGCTACTGAGATCTAAATCAAAGTGATCAGGGTCAGCAAATTCCCAATATCGTGATTAGCTGAGCAAAGTGAAGGTTACTGTTGAAGGGTGCCATTTAACTACCTTTCATTTTGTGAAACCAATTTCTGACTTTAGTCTGATGATTTGGACTTAAGTCATAGCTAGGGGATGTACACAAGAAGGTTCTAGAGAAAGCTGTTATCCAAAGCTGGAGAAAGATGAAAGGAAGACACAGAAAGGAGCGATAGCATCTATGTGTAAAGGAAGCAGTGATCTCATGAGTAAAGCTAGGTCTAAGAAAAGAAAGATTTAGAAAACTGGTACCAATCTGGGAAGCACAACAGTTGGGTAGGAAGTGTTGACTACAGAGAAATCTCAGTATGTGAATAGTCTGGATTTTGAGTGTCACTAGCAGGATACAAGCTATAAGGATTGCTCCCCTAAGATGATACTACTGGGGCCTGAAAGAGCCTGTACTGGTAGGTCAAGGGTTTGGATTTCAAGTCATCTAGAAAGGAGGGCCTGCCTTCAAAGGGCTGTGTCTTCAAAGTGCCTTCCTCATGTTGACTGCTCAGGTACTCCACCCTTCTCCATGTTGCCTCACCTTTGGCTCCAAAGCAAAGAGGAAAATGGATTATAGATTAGACCTTGGACTCCAACGGCCACAGTAAGCCCTGGTCTTAATGAATGATTGATGCAGCATACAGCTAACATAAATCTACAATTGTCCTAGGGAGTTTGTTTTTAAAAGGTTGTCCTGCCATTAGTGACAATTTCTAGCTTATAACATTATCTCCTCTCTGTCCCTCAGCACTGCTCTATCAAGGTTGCTCTGATTGGCTCCCCATTGGGTTCGAACATTTTACTCATGTCAGAGTGCAAGCTCATCAGAATGGGAAGCTGATTGTCTACTGAGGCTACTGTAGGGGGAAAAAAAGGTCAACATTGTACATGTGTTGAAAATGTAAAATGAAGGATAGAACTGGGGTCCAGGAAGATGAGATGGAATTAATGGGAAAACTCAGTAATTTGGTTAACCTGGTAATGTATTTCTCATTTGTAAGCATTAGCGGATTTATAGGAAAAAGATATTAGATTTGAATGGAAAACTGTATGTTGTACAGTGTACACTTCTCCAAGACATCAGATTTGAACACCAAGGAACTGATTTCTCTGGAGAGGCTCCACCATTCAGTGCCTGACAAATACAGAGGTGGATCCTCACAGCCTACCACTGGACTGAGTGCAGGGTCCCTAATGAAGGAGCTAGAGAAAGTACCCAAGGAGCTGAAGGGGTTTGCAAATACATAGGAGGAACAACAATATGAACTAAGCAGTATTCCCAGAGCTCCCAGCGAATAAATCACCAACCAAAGAGTGCACATGGTGGGACTCATGGCTCCACCTGCATATGTATCAGAGGATGGTCTACTCGGACATCAATGGGAGGAGAGGCCCTTGGTCCTGTGAAGGCTCTATGCCCCAGTGTAGGGGAATGCCAGGGCCAGGAAGCAGGAGTGGGTGGGCTGGTGATCAGGGGAGATGATAGGGAGTTTTCAAAGTGCAAACCAGGACAGGGGACAACATTTGAAATGTAAATAAAGTAAATATCTAATAAAAAAAGTATAAAAATGAACTTTTGGGCCTGAAGATAGGGCTATCAGTGGCTAACACACTAGTCAAACATGAGGATCAGAGTTCATAATGTCCATAAATGCCAAGTGTTTGTGTGTGATGGTTTGTGCATAGTTTCAGTCATAGATGGAAGAAACAGGAATCCCAGAGTATCTCTGACAAAATGAACAGAGTAAAAGACCACCCAAGGATGATTCCCAATACCAACTGTGGGCCTCATATACATAAACACACAAAAACATGCACACATGCATACACATGGAAACATACATACAAGCACACACAAAACATGCATACACACATGTGAAAATGGGGGAAATGTAATCATATATGTTTTACCACAGAGGATCAATATTTATTAATGAAAAGTAAGAAAGTTCTCCTCAGACTGAGCAGGGGTCTCAGAGAAGGAATTCCTTATAAGAAACTAGTTCATTTTTTTCTATACAAATTCATTTGTTTATTCTCAGAAGGAAGCTCACCACATAGAAATAAAGTATTAAAATGAGTCATTGATTTGCCCCTGTCTACTTTGGCATGTCCACTGGTGTCACCCTTGTTCAATGCACATCTGGGTAGTCATGTTGGGGGAAATTTATTGATGTAACATCTGATATTTCAAAGAGACATAGTATCACAATAAACATTGGCTCCTTCTCTGGCTCTTAAAAATCTTTCCACCTTTTTTTTCCAGCAGTGTCCCTCTATACATATACACATATGCATGCAATCACAATTTGTTAAAAGAAAGAAGCCATGAATTTGCAGGAGTGCAGCAGGTACATGGGAGAGTTTGGGAGAAGGAAGGGAAGGCAGAGATTTCACAATTATATTATCACCTGAAAAATAAAAGACACAACTTTCTGGGAAAGGTCATTTGTATTAGAAAAACTTAAAAACATCCAAGGCATATTATTGGATATGTAAACTATGTGGGAAGTGAAATTTCTCTTAGAGTTCTTGCAGCTATTAGAAGTGCATTTTTTATCCTGGATGCTGGGATACCGTCATCATTAAAATGGAAGAAGGTCATAGGGTAGTGGGAGAATCTAGTAAATAAATACTCCCAGCACAGTGTGTGAATGAATGTAATTGAGCTAAGTACAAGGTCCTATGGAAATGTGCACAGAGCAGCAATTGACCCTGCCCTCAGGTTAAGACAGAAAAACCTGTGTGTGGGAGCAACATGTGAGAGTTAGACTTCAGAAGGAGTTATCTAATCACATGACTTGCCCTGGCTCTCACCATGTATCTCTATTAACAGATATTGTAATTTTCAATGCAGAATCAAGACAAACACAATGAGTGAATAACCTGTCTTTAACTCAATCAGGACAAAAATGAGCTTGAACACAAGGTCACATTTTACCAGTGCTGGAAAGTCAGCAAAAACAAAAAGTTTAATGTTCTCTACTTAACCCATGTGGATACAGCCATGACTGAGATTAATGACATCCAAGGAGAATGGTGAGATAATATCGAAATAAGCGCAGGAAAGCTTATAAAGCAAGATCTAGTTTAAATCAAATTTTATGCTGACTTTCTAAAGCTAGCCACACAAGAGATAAGGGTAGTCATATGATTCTGTGAAACCGTTCTTTTATTTTTCTTTTATGTAAAGGAAGTTTATCCTGTGGGTATTTTCCTGCATGTATTTCTGTACACCACATTTATCCCGTGCTCAAGAAGGCCAGAAGGGATTCAGGGTTCCTGGAACCGGAGTTACAGATAGTTGAGAGCCAACATGTGGGTGCTTGGAATTCAACACAAATGCTGAGCTGTGTGTGAGAGCTGTGTACATGCACTCCTTAGTGCTGAGCTGTGTGTGAGAGGTGTGTACATGCACTCCTTAGTGCTGAGCTGTGTGTGAGAGCTGTGTACATGCACTCCTTAGTGCTGAGCCATCTTTCAGTTCTTAATGGTTTTTTTTTTAGCTTATTCTCTGTTAACCTCAGATGAAGGAAGTATATATATATATATATTCTCTCTCTCTCTCTCTCTCTCTCTCTATATATATATATATATATGTATATGTACATATATATATATATATATATATATATAGAGAGAGAGAGAGAGAGAGAGAGAAGACAGAGAGCTTCAGTGTGTGACTATGTGCACATGAACGAAACACCTGTCCTCTTCAAGAGTAGAAAGCCCTGTGATCACTGAACCATACCATACTGGACTGTGAAAGGCAGTCTGGGTTCTGGTTGAGTGAGGCTTACTGGAACGACCCAGTAGAAAAATCTACAAGGGACCAAACCGTAAGCTATGCTCCCAGACACAATCGCCTGATGCCACACCAACTCCTCACCTCCATAATCCTGTGACTATCAGTCACATAGACAATGTCCCAAGCTCCTGGTGTTCTGCTCCAGCCAGGTAAGCTTCTCCCCACAGTTACTTGGCAAGTAACTTGGCAAGGTAGCCCAACCCACTATAAAAGGGGCTGCTCAGCCCCTCCTCTCTCTCTTAAGCTCTTGCTCACTTCTTGTCTCTTATCTCTAGCTCTCCTTCTCCCCCTCCCTTATCCTCTCTCTCCACATGGCCATGGCCAGCCTCTCCTCTACATTCTCTTTCTCTGCTTTTCTACAATAAAGCTCTAAAACTATGGAGCATCTCTGCTCATCGAGATTCTCTGTACTGGAGCCATAGAGCAGGCTTCCCTCTATCAAGCCTCTACCAGACTCTCTTGACACCATGATAACCTGCTAGAGCTCTCTAGACCCCATGTGGCCCACGGACCCCAAAATGGGCTCTTCCGTGGTCTCAAGTAGTCTGTGGTGCCCGAGAGTCAGAGCTGAGACTGCACCTTCCCCACCTCCCTGAACAGGGTCCTCAGGCCCAACGCCTGTCCCTGGTTCTTCTGTGGGGTCTCGCAGCAGTTTACCCAAACTCTGGTGGGACACGGGTCTCCCACCCCTTTACAGGGCACCCCACAATCCCCCAGCCCTGAAGACTCCTAAACACAAAGATGATACTCTATTAAAAATCTGTAATGATTGTCTTAATTGTTTTCAGGACGTTGTGGTTCACAGGGTTCACCATTTTTCATAAACAGAGTTTTCATTAGCTCCTGAGTGACTACTGAGAAAGGGATATCATATCTTATACTTAAGAGATGAGAAAGTGGTGCTGTCTTAGAGTGGGTGAATTGTTGCCATACTACCTTACTGTTTTATATTCTATACTAAAAAATTATTTTACTTGTGCATGTGTGTGTATGTCTGTCTGTGTGTATCTGTCTGCCTAACTCTGTGTGTGTGTGTGTGTGTCTGTGTGTGTGTGTGTGTGTGTGAGAGAGAGAGAGAGAGAGAGAGAGAGAGAGAGAGAGAGAGAGAGAGAGAGAGCAAGTATCATTTGAGACCAGAACACAGTATCAGATCCCCTGGAGCTGGGGTTGCAGGTATGCTGGGAAGTAAACTCTGGTCCTCTGCAAGGTCAGGAGCACTATTAATTGATGAGCAATCTATCCAGTACTAAGTTCCAAGCCTTTTGAATTGCAAGATGATTCACACTAGAAAATTATGCTTAAGTTTCAGTAAGATAATTCAGTGTCAAGGAGTTTAGGCCTGTTACATTCCATATTACACATTCCACATTACAGTTAGGGTTAGTTTTGAGGTGACGGTTAGGTCCTAGGAGCTCTCCTTAAATGCTAGGAGAATTACAGACAGGCTAGAAGGCCACTGAATGAAATTCAGACAAGGAAATTAAGGCGGGAGTCAGGACTGACCATCCTACTTCATCCAGCCTACACTAAGATAAATTAAGAGTATAAAGAGTTGTGTATACTATGATAGTTTGTTCCCAATAGTGTCATATCCTGTTCAGCTTTGCCAACTGAAAGAAATACATTGCACCTCTCAACAAAAGGTGCAGGATTTTGTTATGACCTGAAAGTTTGAAAGAACAAACTGTCCCAATTCTCCCCACACATAGCCACTCTCAATCTATGGATGGCTTGTTGTTGAGTGGACTTTGAATGTTTCCTATAACATCACAAGTTGATCATGTTGATCATGTTGATCAAGGTTGATCATGATCTTGAGCTGGTGATGGTAATGCGGAAGGAACCTTCAGAAGGCAGAACCTTGCTGGTGAATTGAATGACAAGAGGTGGGAGCCTGCAGGTTTCACAACCTGGCCCCAGTTATGATCTTAGTTTTCTGTTTATACAATGTGATCGTATACATTCAATTCCTGCCACCATGGCTTTCTTCTTTTGTGGATTGTATCCACTCAAACTGTAAGGCAAAAAGCAACAACAACAAAAAACAAGCAAGCAAACAAACAAACAATAACAAAAAAAAAAGAAGAAGAAGAAAAACGCACAGAAACAATCACAATGTTCCACAAAACACCTTCTCCTTCAAATTGCTTAAGTATTTGGTCAGGGCAATTAAAAAAGAGAAAGGGATGTGTCTTTGCTAAACTTCTATGGCTGTGACAAAACAACCTGACCAAAGGCTAGGAAAAACAGGTTTATTTGCCTTCACATTCCAGGTAACATTTTTTTTTTGAGGGTGGTCATGATAGAACCTCAAGCAAATATTCACATCATGTCCACAATCAAGAGCAAAGAGAGATTATTCCTTGTCAGTGTTCAGCTCAGTTTCTTCACCCTGATCTATTTCAGGATCCTTTACCTACAAAACTGTGCCTGCCACACTAGCTGGGTCTATAAACATAGATTAATCAGCGCAATCTCTCACAAGCATTCCCACAGGCTAGCCCACTATAGTTACTCCCTCACTAATGCCCTACTCTCAGCTGATTCTGGATTGGGCCAAGTTGACAAACACACATCACAAAGTGAGTATTAGTTTATATGTATCCAATAATTTCTTAAAACCATGAACCCAAGAGAACACTATAATGGAGAGTTGGGGTGATACTGCAACAGTCTATCTGGTACCTGGAATGGCCAGTAGGTGATTAGTGGACACATGACATCAATAATGTAGAGACACTGAACAAAGTGGAATGTCACATTCTGGGAAGGTCAACTGTGAGCGAATTCTCATTTCATCTCTCTGAAGAGTGTGTGATTTTTAAAACAAAGGGTTGCTTTATCTGGTTTTCTGCATTTCCTAGTTTTGCACTGTGCTCAAATGCAGGTAGCATAATGGAATTACTGTGGTGATTAGTTTCAGCAACTACTCCAGAAAGGAAACTGTACAGTATGAGCATAAATCTTAATTATCTTCATTACATGTGAATCATGCTATGATTTGAATGCAAAATGTCTTCCCCAGCCTCCTGTTTTGAATATGTGGTCCGAGAAAATATGGATGATGGAGGCTAGCAAGAGGAGGTGGGTCTCTGGAAGAATATTATCCCTGGATCCTTCCTCCGAGTCTCTCTGCTTCCTGTCTGCTATGATATGAATGGCTATTCTATGTTCTGAGTTCCTTCCATCTTTATGATCTAATGAAGTTCATAGCAGTAACTAACATTAGGCTCAAAACCCACTGGAACTGAGCCAGGGTGAGCTAATCTCCCTCAGATCATTTCTTTTGCTATCTGGTCACAATTATATGAAGGTAACCAATACAGCCAGATGGTAATAAGTTCTTCCATTCATTTTGGGGCCTAGTATGTTTATTCTGCATAGCACAAATGTTGTTTTTGTTTTTGTGTTTTTTCAATAATCTGTAAATGCCAAAAAAGCAAAAACAAAAACAAACAAACAAACATGTCAAAGTATTCTCTCTGCAAGTTGCCAATCTATTCAAATGATGAAGCTCAATCCTAGTATCAACTCAAGCCACTTTCATCCTGGAGAGAGAACAGCCACATAAGAGAGGTCTATCAATGACATTCACATTGATTCACACTCTACATGCATCAGCAATGATAGAGTAAGCTGAAGAACACAGGAGAAAAGATAACACAGTTGGGATTCTCCATAGGAATTCCACCTCCATATTTTGTACCAACCTCCTGCTGACTACCCATCTCCTCTCTAGAATAATTATCTTCCTCTCTCAGGCAAAGTATTCGGCAAAGTGCAGCTCAAACAGCATGACTGATGTCAGTCTCCCTAGGAGGCCTCAGCCTTACTGGAGAAAGGCATTCAGTTGAATATTGAGATGATTTCTCAGGTCCAATGGCATACTATTTTATAAAAGGATTTCAATTATTTAGTTCAGTAAGAACATGAAGTATTAGTTTATAATACCCTTGCTTGTTCATGCTGCTCCTTATTCATCTTTGAATATCAGTCACAATCATGGCAAAACTCTCTGATTTGTGGGAAAAACTGCTGACTTGGGAGAACCATATTCTACTATATTCTAGGTCTTTTGGTTTATGGGTAACGGTTCTGAAGGGGTGAAAGTCACAAGGAACAAATATGTGATCTTCTACACCTTCTTCTTTCTCGTTTTTCAGTAGGCAGATAATGGAGATACTTTCACTTTGGGGTGATCCTAATTTTCACCTCTTCATTGTTAGTTTCTATCTGTCTCACTTAGAGACAGAATATATGACCAGGAAGTTCAAGGGTTCTTCTGCCTGGATGAACAGTTAGAGACATGTGTCCTGGGCTAGCTCTGATGGACAAAGTCTTTCTTGCTTATTCTTTCTCCTTGATGCATTGTTTTATCTCATTTGAAGTTCTTTTTTCTTCCCTATGATACTTTGGCTTCCTCTTATAAGCTTAAAAGTTTAAAAAACAAAACAAACAAACAAACAAAAAAAAAAAACCAAACACTCCCCAATCAGCCAACCAACCAAAAAACAGTTTTCTAGTGTTAGTGAAGAGTATACCTTAGGGCTGGATTTCTTCAACTTCTGTTCTAGGGTTAGACCTTGAAGGCGAGTTATCATAAAGGTCATCATGATTTTTTTTCTTTCATTCAAAATATAAAACCATCATGTCTACTCTGCAGTATCATCCTGGTTTGTTTCTATTAATGGGCATTGCTTTGCTGACTCTGAACAAAGACTTATTAGGAGCTCTCATCCCTTCAGTGGTGCAGAACACCTCCCCACTGTCTACTGCCATTATCTCAGCAGCGCTGAGAGGCATCATCTATTTAGAGAAATGAAGTTCTTAGATCAAATCTACATTCATTAGTAGATTTGAAACAATGGAAGTGCTTTGACAGAAAAAAAATGGAAAGCATTAATTATAGGTAGTTATCAGAGAATTTATCAGAAAATGTGGAAGGTTAATAGGAGCATCAAACAGATGGTGAGATAGAAGTCAGAGAATGAGTTCAGGTATTTAAGGGAGAAATGGGATACTTCAGCACTAATTCTTTGTGGAGGATAAATCTTTCCTTGATGTATTTATAGGGAAACAGAGGATAGGAGGAGAGTATAGTGGATGCTGGGCACTGCTTAATTGCATATCAAACAGTCTTGAGCTGAAAGGCAAACTAAAGGGCACAATCATATCATCCATTTTTTTTTTAAATCTGAAACAACATCATGGTGTGAATTGGTGACAGTATCAAACCACAGAACAACACACTCTACAGACACACTGCAGACATAAGCCATGGGATCCAAACACGGACTCGTTTATATTTCCAACACTACTGGGCATAGAAAATTGAGTCAAAATATTATAATAAGCTATCTGATTTGGAATACACTTGAAAACCCCAGAGAATTCTTGCGAAAATAAAAACAACTTTAGCTTATCATCCACTCAAGTTTCCACATCAGATCTAAGTCATAAACCTTGTTGTGTCCCAGTTTTCCTATGATATTGTTCTTTTTCAGACTGTAATTTGGCTTTTGCCTATCTATGCATACAAACCTAGAGGCAGACCGAATATTTAAAATGTAAATTCCCATATTTAGAGAAATATGGGAATGGGAGCAGAAGGGAGAGAGGAGGAAGGAGAGAGAGAGAGAGAGAGAGAGAGAGAGAGAGAGTAGAGAGATGAAAAATCTGTATAAGAATTTTGCTATAGTATTCAAGCTCTAGCACAATTATGTTCCAGTAGTTACCATGTAGAGTAAAGCAACATAAAATAAAACCAAGTATGTAAATAAATATCACACCTCACAATACAATAATGAAGTCAGGATAAGGAGATGTTTCAGTGTATAAAGCACTTGTTGTATAAGTGTGAATACAAGAGTACAGATATCCAGTATTAACACAAAGTTGGGCATGTGTAGTGTCCTTGTAATCTCAGCCCTGTGCAGACAGAGATATGGGATCTCTGCTGCATGGTGTGAGAACTGACTCTCACAGTTTGCTTTCTGACATTTACAAGAAAACAAGGAGCATGCACACACACACACACACACACACACACGCACAGAGAGAGAGAGAGAGAGAGAGAGAGAGAGAGAGAGAAAGAGAGAGAGAGAGGCTGAGAGAGAATTTAATTTATAATAGCAGTGGGATATGAGCCCTAAGTGCTTGTGTGTACTCATGGGAATGTGTGTGTATGTGTGTAGAGCCTATCCAATCACATACTTGTGCCAGCATGTAAGTTATACCAAGTCTTCTAGTAACTATCATAGAAAAATATATTTCAAACAGAAACTGATTTATGAAAAGTAATCCTGATAAGGTTCATCATCAGATAGATATACTTTGGGAGCCTTCTATTAGTCTGAAAGATTCCAAAGGTCCCTCTGTTAGCATATTTTTCTATGAATTTCCATTACTGATGACTGTTAATTCTGTTTTGTTTTCAGATGAGGATACTCAGCCTTATTCTTCTGGTGCTGTGCATGGAAACACTTAATCCAGGAACCCTAACAATTGCACAGATCTCCTTCTGGTCTTCTGTCTCTGGTTGCTCACCATTCTGCTCTTTCCCAGTAGTTCATGCTTTGCTTGTGGATATTTTTGGTTTGAGTGTAAGGATGAGTCCTCCACTGCTCCTTCTTGATAGCAAATGAGACTCTCCAGAGATTTCTTATGACTGAAAATATTACCTTTTTTCCTGGTGAGAAAAATGAGTTTTACTGGTGTTATAGAATCAAAGATTTCTGATATAATATGTAACTGCAAGTTAGTATAGGCAAGTAGAGGCCAGGAATGCCTTGAATGGGGTGAACTGCTCATGCTGTGAAATACAAGATTTAGAGGAGATACACTTGCCTTAATATCATTCAAGTCTGGCTCACTTCCTTTTTCTTGTTTTTACTATCAGATGTTGCTAGGTGCTAAGGGTGTGAACCACATGTATTGACAATTTAATTTATTATTGCACTTCAGGGATAGCAGCTCTAGAGAAGGAAATGTAAAATGAAACTAGATTTTTGAATTTGAGGATTCTGTATCCATGCAATCGATATATGGCAGATCAAAACTGTTAAAAAAAAACAAACAAACAAGCTATGTCTGTGGGTGATAATGTGTTTGCCTAGCACAGCACCCTGGGTTAATACACAGCATTAAATACACTAATACAGATGGTGATTATCAGTAATCCCAGCCAAGAGAAGGTGGAGGCAGGAGGATCAGAATGTCATCTTCAATTACAAAATAAATTTGAAGGCAGGCTGGACACTTTTTCCTAAAAATTAAGTAATGTGTCTATACTCAATATCTACAAACACATTGCTTGTATATTTCCAAAAATAACTGTACAACTATCTACAAGTGATTTATCTTAGGTACTATATGTAATTACCAGTGATTACTAGTTCATTGAGTGGTATTTATGCAGTCTATGCAGGGATAGATAGCTCAGCAGTTTAACCTTTGTTACTTTTGCAAAGAACCTAGGTTCAATTCCCAGCACTTGCAACTCTCTAATTTCAGTTCCTAGGTGTCTGCTGCTCAATTCTGGCCTCTACCATGAGTACCAAAAGTAGTAAATTGCATTTACTATTTTCTTATTAGCACAGTTTGTCAAGTCTTAGAGAGAAAAATGAAACAAGGAGTTCAGAATTTCCTTGGTTTGAGTGGTTTACTATTTTAGCTTCTTTAAGCCAAGTTGAGATTTGGTGGCATCTTCATTATAAGCTAGTGTTTTAATTTGGTAAGAGGAACTCCCCAGTAATCTGTAACATTCTTTTTTCTGTCCTGCTTTTCGGGAAATGCTTCAGGGTTCTTAGAGCAGGGAGGAAAAAGAGATTGGCATAGTTAAAGACTCATAAGCTTAGGGACAGTGAACCTTGCAAAGCAACTTCCATTTCACCATAACTGGGTGAATTAAGATAATCTGCATGGCATTATGAAGAGAGTGCTGAGATTTAGGAATAACAAAGTTTACATCTGAGAAGTATGTATGTGCTGCTGTAAACCTTTAAAAATTCATGAGCAGGACCTACTCATTCATCAATGTATCAACAGGGTACTATTTATTCCCAGGACCACAAGAAAAAAAAATCTCTGAAACTTCCAAACTGCTACCATAGGGATATCTATTTATGCTTAGAGAGGGTTTATCCCTCTAACGTCTCCATACAGGGATCTATATAATCCAATACTGGGACTTTCACTGAAAACTGGGGATGGCCCATTAGAGATTAAAGTTGTCAATCACTCAGCAGTATCACTCATGCAGTGGAAAAATCTGGTCCATTGGAGTGATTAGTGAGGTCAGAGGTAAGTCTGTGTCAAAGTAAAGAGAGATTTCTTAGTAAGCTTTATACATTTCCTGGTCATTTTAATACTGAAAAGAAAGCAAGAACTATATTCTTAGATTAGACACAATTCCTGCATTAGTGCGAAAGAAGCCAGCTCTCAAAGGAAGAAAGAGCCTTAAGAAATTTGATGATTGCTGGGCGTGGTGGCACACACCTTTAATCCCAGCACTTGGGAGGCAAAGGCAGGCGGATTACTTAGTTCGAGGCCAGCCTGGTCTACAAAGTGAGTTCCAGGACAGCCAGGGCTATACAGAGAAACCCTGTCTCGAAAAACCACAAAAAAAAATTTTTTTTCTTTTTTCTTTCTTTTTCTTTTTTTCTTTTTTCTTTTCTTTTTTTGATAATCATCTCTTGCTACCATAGTCTTCGATCCCCAGAGCACTTAAAGGAAAACAAAATCTGCGCTTACTGATGTTCGCCTTTAATTCCAGTTTCAGGACCTTAGAAATGGACAGATCCTTAGAAATGGGCAGATCCTTAAAGCTCATTGTCCAGACAGCAATTGAACAACTACAAACAAGTGTGTGTGTGTGTGTGTGTGTGTGTGTGTGTGTGTGTGTGTGTCTGTCTGTCTGTCTGTCTATCTGTCTATCTGTCTGTCTGTCTGTCTCTCTCTCTCTCTCTCTCTCACACACACACACACACACACACACACACACACACACACACCACACACACACACACACACACACACACACACAGAGTAAAAAGGTCCAGGGAGATAGTTCACTTGGCAATGCACATGACCTGAGTTTGTTCCCTAGAACTCCTAGAACTCGCTTAAGCCAGGGAAAGCAAGGTGCATTTCTAAGTCGAGCACTGAGGGGTTGTGGAGACAGGAGGATCCCTGAGGCTCCCTTTCAAGCCACCCTAGCATATGTGGTGAGTTAAATGTGTGGTGAGGTCAGGGAAGAATGCTGTTTGTTTTTAACAAACCCAAGAACAGCAGTGTATGCCTGAGCCTGAGGAATGAATTCCCTCTCCCTATGGCCCTTACACACACACACACACACACACACACACACACACACACCATCTTCTTTCAAAACATAACTGTTATGGATTACCAGGTGTTTTATTGTGTTATACTTTAAGCAATGTAAGAAATCACTTTATCTTTAGTTTATTAAACTGACTGATTAATAATTTTCAAAATGTTTGTTATTTTTGGTAGACGGCAATTTAATTGGTGTCAAAATCATTATTTTCTCCCTTTCCCTAATACTTCATTTTAAAATTTCTTTCCAGCTCATTCTAGAGCAGCCCTTCCAACTTAGAATTATTGATAGTGGCTTAGTTCCTGTCCTTGGTACCACTTTGTGCCTATCAGGATGCTCAGCATCCTCCCACCTCACATCAACCAGGCACAATACGCCCTAAGCCCAAGTCTGGAAGCCAGATAATCCCTAGAGAGTAGAAATGTTCTGGCAAGGGACAAATATGTCCTTACTTTAAAAGTCACAGAGACAAGAGAGTTTAAAAAAATGTCCAATTTAAATAATAATTAACAGAAATTATAAAAGAATTTTATTAATTTAAGATAAGGTGTGAATTCACCAAAAATATTGGAAATTTTATTAAAACAGAAAGTGTCTTATGCATAAAATATAGAGAGCTAAGCAATTAATAAAATCCATAGTAGAAGCCGGGCGTGGTGGCACATGCCTTTAATCCCAGCACTTGGGAGGCAGAGGCAGGCAGCTTTCTGAGTTCGAGGCCAGCCTGGTCTACAAAGTGAGTTCCAGAACAACCAGGGCTATACAGAGAAACCCTGTCTCGAAAAAACAAAACAAAACAAAACAAAACAAAACAAAACACCCATGGCAGATATAGTGGCAATATATTGAACACTCAATTATGCTATTAAAATAATATTAGTGTACAAACACATGAGTATTCACTGGCCAGAAATCATGGAAATTTACTACAGCATAGCACTCAGGTTCAGTTCCTAGCACCTACATGAGCAAGCATACAACATCCTGTAGCTTCAGTTCCAACGTATCTGAGGCCCACTTCTTGATTTAAGGAATCCAATGCACATGATGAGCATACAAACATGTAGGCTGCCATGCATATACCTATCATTAAAATTAAGTATCTCTTTTATAATTTGCATATGTTTCTCATTCACAGTGCATTGCTTGGATTGGATATGAACTACCTACTAGCTAGGGAGGGCTATCTGATATAAGCATTTCTTCTTGCACTCATGTTTCTATTGTACAGATTTTCAGCAATACAGCAGTACTAACTGCAGTGCTCACCATGTTGTCCATCAGACATCCCATAAGGGATGAGAATGGACCCCGTGCCTAATATGGCCATGCAACACTGTGCTTTACTGAGCACTGGATTCCCTTCTTACAAATAACATAGATCTCAAGATTTGTTATGTGATAGGTAGGTGGTGATGAGCTGAGTACTCCCCACTGGAAGGACTGCACATGGAGTTATTCATGAGCTTTCCTTGCTGACAGAATTACATATGTCCCTGCAGTTCATGACTTCAGAAGTTAAGCAAGTCCCATGCCCCGTTCCCAAGAAACTTCTCAAAAGTATATGCATGTTTTCCTTCAATTTATTTCATGTACTTATCCCTGTGTTGTTTGCTTTGAACATAGTTCAAGAAATCATGATTGTAGGCACATCTGACAGGTGAGTCCTACAAATCCTCCTGGAGATACAAAGGTGGTCTGGGTCATCCTCAAACACAACGGCTCACAGAGATGGCACTCTGTATTAACAGGCACCCTCGTGGGAAATTTTTGTTTCATTTTATCTAGATAATTGCTTGATATCAAAATTCATCACACACACCTTTATAAAATTATTCAGAACATTGAAATATTATAAATGTTTAATACTAATATGCAGTATGGTATAAATATCAATTTACTGATATTTGAGAGACTTATCTTCAGTATAGGACTGAATTAAAGACTAATGATATATTCAAGTTTAAACCATAGTCTATCCTAAATTGTATTTCTTGTGCCCACCCACTAATATAACATACCATTTATACCATGTACATTATATTGTTATGCTCTGAATTTAAAAAAAAAAAACTCTTTCCAAACTGCTTATGTATAAATGTATTCAGAGAGAAAGAGAGCAGGTGAGGGAAAAAAAAAAAACAAAAACAAAAAACAGAGAATGAGAAATAGCCAAAAGATTGGGACAGATTGCTAGAATTAGTTTGAAGCCAAGCATAGAAATTCACTGAGAAGCTGAAAGAAACCAGTTAGAGACAGTCAACTTGAAGAGGAGTTTTGAGTCAGCACAGCTGAGTTGAACCAGCCAGCCAGAGTTCAGAAAGAACTAGGAAGGGTTAACTTATTCAGGAGTAAGCCTCCTTGATGACGACTTCATTTACCAAATAAAAGTTACTCTTGCATACTATGTATTTTTGTGGATCCAGAGTCCATCCTCTATTGCAGTAATTTCCTTTTCTTTCATAAAAATTTTACTACCTCCCATGAACTATACTGGGGAGAGAGTTGATGATCAAATATGTCACAATGTAAATAATCAATTTGTAGGTCTGCAGCACACTTTCTGCTATGTTCCAGAGCACAAAGGTAAACTGTAACAAGAGTCACACAAGTTCAGGAGCAGAATCACTATTATATTTGTTTACATTTATATAATCCACATTTAAGTTTTAAAAGCCTTTTTTATTTATCTCAGGGCACAAATTATTGAAGTAACAGGGACTCATTTGTATATATATATATATATATGTATATATGTATATATATATAATATTTAAAATGTTAGAATACATTCAGTAAGAAATATCCACATATCTAAGGAAACATGAAGATTCAATTAAGAGTATAAAATAAGAAATAAGATGGAGATTCCTAGATGTATGAATGTATTTTAATAATTGAACTTCCCTAACTAGAGTATTAAAGTCCTTGATGTATTTTGTGGAAATGAAAAAAAAAGTATGTTTGTTCCAGATCTTCATAAATGATTATGCAGATTTTCTGTGCAATAAAATAAAATGCAAGACACTGATGACCAACAAATAACCTTTAACAAGCAGTTAAGTGATGACTAAGAATTGTAATGCAAACAGAAAAAAAAAAGCAATCTAGCATGGGTCTTGATTGTTTGAAAATGAGTTCTGAAATAAGGCTACGATAGTTTCTTCCTGGGGCTACTGTGACAGCTACCACAGTGTTGGTGGGGAAAACAGTAGAAACGCTTTGTCTCACAGTGCTAGACTTTAGAAATTGAACATTTGTAACCCTAGGGAGAAATCAAAATGCTAGCCAGGTGTACACTTCTCACCACTCCAGAGGAGAGAGTTCCTTACTTTTTGTAGCTCTGGGGAGCTGCCATAATTTTTGGTGTGTGGCCACACAACTTTGTTCTCCACCCTCTGCATCTGCACACCTCTACTTCTTTTCCTATCCTCTACTGTTTGTGTTCAAACTTCCCCTGGCCTTCTCTCTGGGATGGATGTTTCATGCTGCATTGGGTCCTATGGGGATGAGCTAGTACCATCTTCCCATCTCCGAGTCCTTCGTTAACTTTATGTGCAGACACGCTTTTCTATAAGAAGGTAGCCAAAGCTGAGACAGTGAATGATTTTTATTCTGTCCACCATCGTCAAGATAATACATGCAAATACTGAGTAAAGCAGAATCCAAAATCTAGAATGAAGTTACCACAAATACACACACACACACACACACACACAAATACACAAATTACACACTATTTTAAAATAGTTAAAAAACATTATTTTTAAATACTATTTTACATGTATGGGTGCTTTACCTGAAGGTATGTCTAGGCACCACATGTGTGTCTGCCTTTGTGCCAAAAGAGAGCATTGGGACCTCTGAAACTAGAGTTATAGATGGTTGTGAGCCATCATGTGGATGCTGGAATCCATAACCCCTGAAAGAGTATCCAGTGTTCTTATTGCAGAGCCATCTCTCCAGCTTGAGTGTAAAAGTACTATTGACATTATTTAGACATACACTTTCATTTTCCTGAAAAGCAAGTCCACATATTCTGAAGGATAGTCAAAGTTCCTTAAGGTGCTTCCTGAATGTTCTTTCGCCTACCTCAGGGATATGAATATTATGATCAGTGCCCCTTTCTCCTCATTATCCTGCTAAAGATTCACAAAAACCAAAACTTACTGAGAATATTCTTCTGGGTTCATAATTTTTAGTTCAAGTCAGAAAATAAATGACAATATTCTTAGTATAAAGAAACATCTCCCTCAATCTCTTTTTCATTTCAGCAGAGATACTTAATTCAAATTATATAAAATCTCAGCCTCCAAGCCAGCTGTGTTTTGTGTTTGTCAGCTGCTTCAAGTGATTTTTCTAGCAGCTGAGTTTTTTTTCCAACCACATTTTACCCCAATTATCTTTCTCCATGATCTTCAAAGCTATTTCAAATGATTTTTCCCTCCTGATTCAATACACATGTTTATAGTAAGAAATTTAGAAAACAGAGAATGAAATGACAAAGGAAATCAGAGTCAGCTGGAGTGCTCTAACTGGCTCAAATAATATTGCTTTAAAGAAACCACTGGTCAGTGTCTCACGGAAGTGCAAGCAATCATTCACACATGGACACATACACAATCACAGGTGAGCACACACTCATGCAGGCATGCACACCCAGCCTCACACAGGGACTCTTACTTGTAACAGTGTTTTACAGTTTCCAGTTCTGTTAGCCCCTGAGCAAGGATGGATTGCTCCCTGCCATCACCCCTCCTCAGAGTCTTTGCCACTTCATCACTGTCATCTCTCACCTATCTGGTCTCACCTTAGAGACTCTAGCTGAATCTAAAACAGTGTTTCTCAACCTGTGGATCTCAACTCCCAACCCATTCACAGAGGTTCCCAAGACCACTAGAGAACACAGATATTTGTTACAATTCACAACAGTATCAAAATGATAGTTATAAAAGCAACATAAATAACTTTTTGGTTGGGGATCAGTACAAGATGAGGAACTGCATAAATAGGGTGGGACCATTAGGAAATTGAGCACCATAGCTCTAAAAGAATTTTAATAAGCATAATCTAATCACTAACACCTACTTAAAATCTCTCACTGCCCATCCCTGACCCAGGCAATCCATATTTCTTTTCTAACCATGGCAACTATCTTCCAACCAGGCACCCTTATCAGGGATTTCATGGCAACCTAGGCATGCAGCTCTTCGGAGCATCCCACCTGCCTTAGTTTCTTTCCTGTTGTTGTGATAAAATATGCAGGAAGAAGCAACTGAAAGTAGAAACGGTTTATCCAGTATCCAGAACATCCTGTCATGGCAGGTGATTGAAACTGCTGTCAGAAGAGGACAATGTATATTTACTGATTGTTCAGCTTCTTTCCTCAACTTGGGCAGTCCAGGATCCCAGCTAAAGAACGGTTCCATCTGCAGTTAAGATGAATATTCCCACATCAATTAAGATAACCAATATAATCTCCAACAGTCATGACATGCGAAAGCCCTGTCTTAGAGGTGACTCTACACTCTGAGAAGTTGGTATGTAGCACTAATCTTGTAATGATCAAATAGGAAATGAAACCCAAAGCCTGCATCCTATTTCAATGAAGACCTGCTGCCCTCTGACTTGGTCTCCTCTCACCTCTGCTTCCCTCAGCTAGCTGAGGTACTTCCACAAGGAACCTTGAACATGCTGCTGAGGAACGTTGTGGGTTCCATCTTCTCTGCAAACAGTCATTTTCTCAGGTGCCCTGTGGTTCAGTTCACACAGCTCTTCCCACTCAATTTAGGTCTTATCCAAATGTCATCACCTCAGCCACCCCCTTGTTATCCAAACTCTTCACAGAAGTTATCATCTGTGACTTTTCTTCGATAGTCTTCTTAATATTTCTTCACAGCATTTATCACCAACTCTTATAGTAGACATTGATCTTCTCATTGTATTTCTTATATCTTTATGATACAGACTGAATGATAACAGAAATGCTACCAGTGTTTATCATTGCATTTCCAATTCTTTGATGAGTGACACACAGTAGTCCATTATTAACTTATTTAACTATCTTCCTTTATTAGACAATTTTTATATGTGAGAAGTGGCCTTCTTGATTGTGTCTTATGTGTAAACTAAAGATAAATTATATTGTTGAAATGTACGAATTTTACAATACTATATTTAATGCCATTTTTCATAAGCTATGGTTCTCTCAGATTCCTGTAAAAGTATTTTCTTACAATTTTATGAGCACTGAGTTTTATCATCTCTTTTTGGTTTCCATTAGCTCTTGAAAATAGATGTTTGATATCCCCATTTTAAGTAGCATTACTTTGAAATCATTTATGTAGTAGGCCTGGAACACAGGGGGCTCTCTGTAAAGAAAAGTAACTTTATAAGAAATTCTAAGCATGCTATTTTGCCACAAAGTCTTAAAATGTACAAAATACATAAAAATATTTATTTTGGGTCCTACTGAAAAGTAACCATTTTCTGGCATTTATTTTTCCCCTATTATATCAAAGTGCTTACTTTGGTGAGATTACTGGTGTCCCAAATGAAAACTGTGGTTTGCTATCAATGACTGAATGTCATGAACATACTGATTGTCTCTGTGTGTGTTGCCAGGAGAAACTAGAATGCATGAGGTTGAGAATGAGTCGCTATTTCATGGAGCACGTTCCCCCTTGCTACACACAAGCAAGGCTATGCTGAGATGTTCTGCTCTATTAAATGATAAGGTAACTACTAGACAAAAGTGTTAGAAAGAGAGTGCTAAGGAGACTTCTCTGCACTTCTGAGCCCCTGATGCTCTTGCAGAGGACTGGGGATTCATTCTCTGCATTCATACCACAGCTCAAACCATATGTAACTGTTGTTCTGGGTGATTAGACATTTTCTTCTAGCTTCCTTGAACATCAGGGCATGTGCATACATTCACACAGACAAAACACTTATGGACATACTTTCGAACAAATTAGTGTAACAATTTGAAAGTGTCCGCATGAGAGCCAGTTCAAGTTAACAATGAGTCTGGTTGTAATTCATGTCAAGTCAACACGGAGATGGACAGGTCTGTGGTTCAGACACAGTTCTTCTTCCTTGCTACACATTCGCTGTTGTCTCAGACACAAACCTAAATTCCATAATGTTATTTCTTCCTCTAATAGTCTCAAAAGGCCTAAGATATATGTGTAATTACAGAGTTTCTGACACTTTGCTGGCAACAAATAAACATCACCAGAGGTTATACAAATTAATTTTATCAGGGGTGGGGTAATCCCATATTCCTAACATTTATGCCTCCACATTCTGTTTAGTTTTGGAGTTGTCCCTGGTAAGCTTTCCAAGCGTCTCTGAGAGAGGAATAGATATTTTGAAGAGAAACAAAAACAAAAGCAAACAAACACATAAACATGAAACAAACAAAACAAAACAAAACAAAACAAACAGGAGAGCAGAGGAAACTATGGTCCAGACTCTACCATGCAGAAGGAAAGACACTTAATATTCTAGCCTATACAGAAGACAGCATGTCCTCTGCAGACCGAGAGTGGAGAAGCATACCATCACCATGTCTCCTGTATTGTTTACTTGTCTGATGACATCCACCTGAAGGGAAAACTTATCCCTTCTTGGCTATCATTGTAGGCTGGATAATCACCTCTGTTGCTGCTGCACATATAGTATAGCACAGTAGATTTACATGTCAATAGAGGTCCATACAATCCTGTTGTTAATACCCATAGAACTGATGTGTGTATATTATGTGTGTGTGAGAGAGTTGTGTGATGTATGGTGTGTGCGTTCCCTGTGAACTCGTTTGAGGCAGAATGCTACTTGCAGTATTTAACAGCTGTGTGAACAAAATCTTCAGGTCAATTATTTATGTGTCCTGACCAGCATCATAGAAGTGTTCAACTGAAATCCAAGTTCACAGTCACTGAGAATCAGCATTCATCCTTTTTGGAAGGTAGAAAGGTATAGGCTACAAAGCACAGAAAAGCTCAATGCTGTGTTTCTTCACTCTTTGTTACCATTCATTGTTTCCATTATCTCCCAAATTCACCCATTTATTTTTTCTTATATTCATCTCCCATTTTCCTTACTCTCATTACCCTAAATAGATTCCATAAGAGTTATATTTCACATACTGAACTTATTTTTTCTCCATACCAATAAAACATTAAAATAACTTATTCTCCTTTTGATAAATGGAGTTATTTGAACTTCATAAAGCACTAAGGAAAAATTTATAGTGTAACTGCATAATAAACACAGCCAGTGGAAGTCCTGGAGGTCTGGAAGGGAAATGAAACAATGTCCGCCTCCTCCCATCTCGTATATCTAATCCAATTTCCAGATCCAAGATCCATTCTACTCATTTAAACAGCACATAAACTTCTTTGACATTTAATTATATTATGTATATGCCCAGTACGATAGGAGAACTGACAGAATGAAAAGTTCATTGAGTGTTTTCCTGGCTGCTAACCAATGAAATGCTCTCTGAGACAGGGCAGTGGTTAACAAATGCAGATAGGTGTAAGGGCATGAGCAGTAAATTCTCCATCCTTAAGAAACTAGAGAGAAAAACTGAAGTGTGTGTGTGTGTGTGTGTGGGGGGGGTAGCTTGCTAAACTGTGTCTCCAATTGACAGGGAAGTTTTGTTGAGAACGAAAATAGATTGAATAGGCCCGGCATAAGCTTGATAAGAGCTTGTATTACCAAGAGACATTTACTTCAGTATAATTATTGCCTTCAGGTAGGAGACAAGTTACCTCTACTCTCAATACTTACCTCCCATAGGGGCAGAGAAAGACTGGTGGAATGGTGTTTTGCACTCACTTATACTTTTTTGTGCCTAAATAGAATATGGAATGACTATTTATTTATGAGAATGTGTGTATGGAGGAGTGATCATAAAGGCCAGAAGAGTGATCATAAAAGCCAGATCACCCAGAACTGGAGTTAGGCGCAGTTGTGAGCTGCACAACATGAGTTCTGGCAACTGAACTCTTGATCTCTGTAAGAGCTGCAAATGTTCTTAACTGCTGAGCCACCTCCCATACCCCGAGAGATGGATATTTAATCCAGATTGGTGCTTACATTGCATTTTTAAACATGAAAATAAGGGTTTTCAAGGTTAGAGACAGAGAAAGTTGGCACGTCTTTGTGCCATATTCTGAGAGGAGGAATATGCAGACATATTTCATCTAGAAAGGTGTACATGGGGAATCATACCACCAGGGAATTGTTTATGGGGACAATCTTTCTTTACTTAAATCATCGTGAGTAGTATAATCTAGCTCCTGTCAGACAAGGCCCATCTCTCAGCCGCTGTCTGTTCAGATGTCTTTTATCAACCCAGGGCTTGCTATGCTTTGGCTTATATCTAAGAAATATGAGTCCAGTCAGCAGACAAGATCAGTGACAGGAAGTGTCTAGGACAGGCATGTGGAAATCTCCATGAATTCTTTGTTCTCTATGTCCCAAAGTATTTCTGTTTTTTGCCAGTTATATTTAAAAATAATAACAAATGCATTTTAGATGCATGTTGAATTTATGTAAAGTATAAGAAAAGTCACCCATGTGGAAGATGGAGGGTCTATTTTAGGTGACTCTATCACCTAGTAGGCTCCTCCTTGTGAGTTATGTTTGAAGATTGGGCAATTTGTTTTAAGTTTTCTGACTTCTGCAGTGTGTGTGCCTGTGTGTGTGTGTGTGTGTGTGTGTGTGTGTGTGTGTGTGTGTATGTAATTGGGTAGAGAGGGAAATAGGAGTTCTTTAAAGGAAACATGTTATGAATACCTTTAGACTCATCCGATGACTATGAAAATGGTATGGATCTTACCTATGTCACTCATTCAAGTTCATCAATTCTGTTTGTTAAAATTTATTTTCCCTATATTAGTATATGTGCATTGGTATGAGGAGGAACATGTGGATAGAGGTGGCTGCAGAGCCGAGAGGAGCTACTGAGGCATGCAAGAGTTCATCCTAAGGTACTAGAGTCTGAAACTAGATCCCTTATAGGAAGAGTATGCACTTCCAGCTGAGCCATCTCTCCAGTCAGCTTCACTGAATTTTGTTACCCAGTGTTATGAAAGTATCTGGCCCCTGAGTTCTTCATTTGGTAAAATTGAATGGCTAGGTTTTTGTTTTTAAAACAATCCTTCCTTCCTTCCTTCCTTCCTTCCTTCCTTCCTTCCTTCCTTCCTTCCTTCCTTTGTTTCTTTGTGTCTTTTTGAGACATGGTCTCTGATTGTCCTGGAACTTCCTACATAGACCTCATAGATCTTGCTTCTGTCTATTTGGCTCTATCTCCCAAGTACTGGAATTAAAGGTGTATGTACACATACCTGTCTTATGAGCCACTGGGGATGGAAGCTAGGGCTTCATATGACTTCATATATGAGAGGCAAACACTCTTTTTATTTATTTATTTTTATTAGATATTTTCTTTATATACATTTCAAATGCTATTCCGAAAGTTCCCTATACCCGCCCCTGCACTGTTCCCCTACCCACCTACTCCCACTTCTTGGCCCTGGCATTCTTCTCTACTGGGGCATATAAAGTTTGCAATACCAAGGGGCCTCTCTTCCCAATGATGGCCTACTAGGCCATCTTCTGCTACATATGCATCTAGAGACACGAGCTCTGGGAGTACTGGTTAGTTCATATTGTTGTTCCACCTCGCAGACCCCTTCAGCTCCTTGGGTGCTTTCTCTAGCTTCTCCATTGGGGGCCCTGTGTTTCATCTTATAGATGACTGTGAGCATCCACTTCTGTATTTGTCAGGCACTGGCATAGGAGAGGCAAACACTCTTATCAACTGAGCTATACACTCAGCTCTTCACTCTTACTTTTTTAAAAATCAATTGTTCATTAATTGTAATATGTACACATTAATATGAAGGTAATGATTTGGCTCACAATATAATCTATATATTAATGTGTACATATTAAAATGTACTGGAATGCTGGACTGACTGAAAAGGAGAAAACAAGCTGAGGGCTGAGTGCCAGCATGCATAGCGCTGTGCTTCCTGACGGTGACTGCAATGTGAGCAGCTGCCACACTGGACTATACTCTCAAACTGACCACGGTAAACTTTTCTTTCTTTAAGTTGCTTTTGCCAAGTACTTTTTGTCACAGCCATGAGACAGGTACTAATGCAGCCAAAGGACAGCAATGGGTTTTAGTGAAGGGTGCGTGCCTCATACAAACTCCTTCCCATCGAAACAGAAGCCAGGTTTAAATCACCTTCTATCACCCATGACAGCAACTCCACCTAAAACTCAGTTATCCAGCTATATCATATGGGTCTTTCCACAGGACTACTAACTATGGAAAGTATGTGTTCACTCACAAATTTCATTACAGATTCCAAAGTCTGTGAGTAGATCTTAAGTTGAAAAACGTAGTATGTTTTCCATATAAATAAAAGATAACATAAAACATGTAAGACACATGTAGAGTACACAGTTTTGGAGTGGGATGGATAGCTCTGGCCCTGACAGCACCAGGCCAGTACTTACTACGCACTGAGTTGCTGCAGGTGGAACCCAAAGCAGGTCAAATGATCCCTTGTGATCACCTCTTTGTTTCTGCTTCCTTTTTCTTCCATGCCAGAAGTAGTTTCAGCCCTGATCACTCTATGCTTGGTGGTTTCTACATATTGTTTTGAAGTCACTTGTCACACTTGAGGGGACATTGTCTCATAAACAAATGGCTGGGTGCACCGCCAATCACCTAGTAGTTGAGCTTGGACTTGATGCTGAGTGTCATTCTGCCAGGCAGTGTTTATAGAATAGTGATTCAATGCTCACCGTGGAGCCTGGGGCACTCAGCAGGGTCTGCACAGGGAGATGGATACATAAATAACAAGGATATATTTAAGTGCTATAGGTTTAACTCCTCCGTGTTTGAATTTTCACAGTGGCATGTGTGCTCCATAATAACACTCAATGGAGAAAAACATGATTACTGTGAATTAATCATTAATTATAGGATTTCAGGATCATAGATGTAATTTTTGATTCCTTGGGACTCATAGCTTAACTACTTCTTCAAACTCTTACACACACACATGTTAATCTGTGTTTCTAGTTGTGTTGCCAGTTCTTGTTGTGTTGTGATACTGTGTATAGGGACCACTTAATCACATAAAGTGCTCATTTCTATTTCTTGATCATGTACAGTTCTGATTCATTTTATTTGAAATGAATTTTGGCAGAGATTATTTTTAGAACAGTATAAACTTCACAGAAACACTGAGTGGTTAAGTACAGAAAGTTTCCAATTTCCCCTGCATCCTTATAAATATAGTTTCAAAATACAAACAATTTTTGAGAATTAATTATACAACTGGGAATTGATCTTATAAAAAAGTTATAATTTGTGCTAAAATAAGACAAGCCAAGGTACTATTAAGTGTCTTCATGTTTTATATTAGTAAAAGATGATAATTCAAATTGCCACAAAAGAAGTCAGATTCAATAAACTCCTGTTTATTCTACATGGATTT
Source organism: Mus musculus (assembly GCF_000001635.26). Taxonomy (NCBI): domain Eukaryota; kingdom Metazoa; phylum Chordata; class Mammalia; order Rodentia; family Muridae; genus Mus; species Mus musculus. Next base: position 80,756,809 of record NC_000072.6, on the reverse strand, counting down.
TTTTCATATGAGAAACAAATTTTGTGGGATAATTAATGAAAGCATAAAGGACATCATATCAAGGTAAAGAAAACTTTATCAAGTTGCAAATGCATGATTTTAGTACAGTGCTATTGATATAAGAAAATTAAAATAATTATGTATACATTTGCATGTTCTGACGAAATAGAATGCCACATAAAAATGACCAACAGTGGTCAATGATATGGGGAGTTGTACAGTGGCAGGGACTATGGAGAGAAGATATATATGTCCGTTATAAGTCCGTTGTGATCCTTTGCTTATGGATAGTTTGTGTAATATGGCACTGTTGATTTTTTAAGTAAACAAATATATAAATTTAGTTCCAAGGTTCTTTTTTAATGAGCCAATGATTCTTCATATGGAAAGATGAAATGACATGGTCCACACAATAGGGGAATGAAGCCAACCTGCACATTAGAATCTTAATGTAGAACTAATTAATTAATTAGATGTTTGTAATTTGAAAGTAACAGTAACACGTAAAAATCTTAAGAAAATTGATGACTTTTGTTTAAGTCATATGGAAGGGTCTGACACTGCTCCTGTTAGTCTCAGGGGACACAGTTTTAATTACAAGGCCTTTCACCTTTATGTCAACTTTACTGGTCTTTGCAAGTCTATGAGTCTGGATATACAGTATATACCAGCTACAGTATATGATGAACATTTTCAGTGCAAAATCCTTATTATGATGTAAGAATTAATTATCAAATAAATCATAGGAACATCTATTTTTATCAGTGAATCTTGATGGATATATTCCTTTAAAAAACTGCAGGAAAAACTTGTGAGCCATGACCAATTGGTGTTAAATATCACTGAATATAAACAGTAGAGACTACAGGAGAAGCTGACTCTGCAGGTGTGTGTGAAGTAAATATTCACCATAGAAGAGTGGAATAAGAGGACATAGTAAGACAGTAGGATTACCAAAGTATTCACCTGAAGGAATGAATTATTGTATTGGCTGCTTTGACTTACGTCAATAAATGAAGGGACTTCTGGGAAATTTTTTACAATTGATCTCATCTTGCTTTTTCCTTCTTCTAATTTTTCTAAAAATATTACCTTTCAGGGTTATTTTGTTTCTTGGTGTTTATTATTCTCACTACTAATAATTTGGAGGTGAATGCTTAAAATTCCATGAAGTGATCTCTCTATTTAAAATTCTTCAAATATCAGATACTATATGTGAAATCAAGGTCACAAGACTATGCTGTGTCTATCTGCTCTTCTTGTTTTCCAGGAGAATGTGGCCTTGCTTATATCTTGTAGAACCTGATAAAGAAAATATGTTATGCCTTATATACCTTACACCTTATCCCCTTGAATATAAGGTGTTAATAGAGAATCATACAGATCATTGGAAGACAGAATGAGTATAAAGGCTTTCAGAATATTGGGGTGGCATTTTGGCTGTGTTGTTCATCAACTAGGGAGTGTTTGCATAGCTGCTGATCCCTACTTGTATGAGACTTTTTATTCACCACAGACACCAAAACAGTGTCAGGAAAAGCGTGCATTCATATGGCTTTTCATGATGAGTTATAGCTATAACATGTATTTTATTAGGTATTTTGTAAGTTGACTCAGGTCTGCAGAGTTCACTGACCTGCTTCAAGTGATATCGGCCCAGTGTTCGAATCTTGTTCTATCTTTTTCTCTGTAATGCCATTCAAATATATCCTTGAGTTACCTGACCTTGTATTGTGCTTAAAGGTAGCATTTTTTTCTTAAGAACATTGCTCCTTTTCACCAGAAAGCCAAACAACAAGAAACAGCTGTTCCCAGTGTGGTAGATTTGACCAAGCACACATACATGGCAGTGAACCCTAACTATTGAGATTAGGCGATCAGTAAATTAGATCCAAAAATTGTGATAATTCCCATATGTATATTAGCTAAGATCATGAAATTCTAACAGGGAGGTAGCCTTACTCTGTATCTCAGTGGGTCTCAACCTTCCTAATGCTACAAACCTTTAATACAGTTCCTCATGTTGTCATGGCCCCGAACCATAAAATTATTGTGTTGCCACTTCATAACTATAGTGTTAGTATGAATTGTAATGTAAACATTTGGGTTTACCAAGAGGCAACCCCTCTGAAAGGTCATTCAACCCCCAAGGGTTCACGAACCATGGGTTGAGAACCATTGCTCTACAGGATTAATGGTTCAGGGCCAGAAGGTGGAACTTGAAGTTGCTTGTTTGCCTAGCATGGCTTGTGTGCAAAAGGTTCTCATTCCAGCCCCAAGCAAATGTTACAAAAGATAATGTGTACTGAAAGAGAGAGACAGAAACAGAAACAGAGACAGAGACAGAGACAGAGACAGAGACAGAGACAGAGAAAAGAAAGGAGATTTCTACATGGAGAAAACTTCCTAAGAGCAAGGGCATTTCCCAGCAGCAGGCATGGCTGATTCTGATTCTGGTGTCACTGAAGCAAGCAGTTGCAGTAATTAGCTAACTCATTCTAATATGTTCCTGACAAACTGAACATCGTAGACAATCATCTTAGAAATGTTTAGGTGAAATAGGCCTCTCTGATAAATTAATTGACACAATTATTATGTAAGTAAAATAAAGTAAAAGACATATGTTTCTGCAAAGATGAGTGGGAATTTAAGAGAAACAACACTTAAGTCTTAAACTATAGAAGCTAGAGACTGAGTTAACTTAACTGTCAAACAAATGCCACTTTCCAATGCTCAATTATGGCCTCAGAAGAGTTAAGAAATATACACAGGGATATATCTTGTAAATTGATGAGATTAAATTCTATTATTCCAGTTTTGATTTCAGAAGTTCTGCAACTGTCCCAGTCACAGGTAGAGACCACAGGAATGTCTGTACCTACACAAGTGCAAGTTGCCTGCAACTTCCTTAGCTAACTTCTTGGTCTCATATTAAAATAAAAAACATAAAAAAGAAAAAAGAAAAAAGAAAGTGTTCTGAAATAGGCTTTAATGCTCTTAAAGCAGGAGATGATTTTAATCCTCTGCTGAGTTTGTATTAATGAACACTGGGTGCAGCACAATCACCTTGTTTTGTACATATCATTTTATATTGAAAGACTGGGTCTTACTCCTCAGGTAGGAAGGCCTGTGCTATTCAGCACAGTGTCTGGCATCATTCATTACATCTGATCATGTTGGAAAAAACAGTAAAGGGTTTCATGCTCTCTTAAACTTGAGTGAGTGGCAATCTGGATCAGGTTCTTTAGGAAAGCTAATGAGGTGCAGATGGTAAAAGAAGTATGGATGTTGTAGCTTTTAGCATCTACTTAAGGAAGTGAAAAATGAACTATAATGTATCTTTCTTCGATATATATATATACATATATATATATATATATATATACACACACATATATATACATATATATGTGGATATATACATATATGTATATATATATGTATATATGTATATATACATATATATATGTATATATAGTGTGTGTGTCATGTTTCTCCCCCAATTTAATTTTTAAAATAGAATCTATTACTAATTAACTTAAATGTTTTCTTTCAGAATATTTTGAGAAAACAAGGATTTATTTTCTATTGACTTGTAGGGTCTCATAATGAGTGAAGACAATTGTAGTATTTACTAAGCAGAAAATAGTCCTTACATCATAATTTCCATTAATCGAACTAAAAGGAGACAAAAAAAGTAGCCAACAGAGTAGTTTCTTCTTGACCACAGCCTTCCCCTCATCATATTCAACATGGAGTCTGAAAAGAAATGGTCCCCACATGCTTTTCCCATAGCATGCAAAGGATAAGAAAGGAAAGGAGTATGAGTTGACAGGGATGTGTTCACTAATATGGCTTTTCTAAGTTCCTCATGGATAAAATAGGGACACTTTCCTACATCATGTTATACTTAACAGTATCCTTTGTAAGAAAAGTCTCAAAGAATAGAAACCAAAGACTTAGACACATATGAATGTTGGTGTCAGACTTAGGTCATTCTCTTTGACACTACAACCCATATTTGCAGATGGTCATACTTACTTAGCTTTGTAACTAAACCATCAATTGAAAAAATAGATTATTTGTTTTATAATAATCCATTTTTCCAATTGATGGTTTACTTAACCTCAGGAGACCAGAGGCCCCAGGGAGTTTAGAGGTCAGATGGGGTGGAGGGTGGGATATCCACATGAAGACAAGGGGATGAGGAGTTATGGAATGTGGAACAGTTGGAGGGTGGATAGGGGGTGTAGAATGTAGAGTATATAGTTTATAAAGAAAAAAAGAGAAAAAAATAGATTATTTGGTTTAGAGCTTTTCCCAAAGACAACATGATCACTATAATGCCTTTTTGGAGTAGAGATAGCATTGGTCAGGTATCCATGGACATGCATAGGATTGACACAAATGGGTCTAGGGCAGTGATAGCATTAATGGAGCAGTTGAGACCCCCCTAGTAGGATTTGGGATGGTCAGAGTTCCCCTCCTGGGACTCTAGCCATTATCCCCTCTGTACCTTTTAGCAGCCACCAATCCTGCATTATTAGAAGTGGAAAGTCAGCTGAAGAACAGACTCTATGGTTCAGCCTCCTAGAAGTCATGATGGGGTGGGACTTTGTGGAGATTTCAGATGTTTTTACGTCACCCGCACTCCTATCATTAGCTCCAATACTGCTGCGTCAAAAAAATTCACGTATTCAAAAAAGCCGGATTTAGGTTGGCTGCCTGCTTCCGTTGGTGCCCTATCTGGGGTGAGCAGCAGTCCATGTTATTCCTTAGGAAATGGTGATTCAATAACAGAAAGTGATGTGTGAAATGCATTGTATTTCCATTCAAATTCCACATTCAGTTTCCTATAATCTTAATTGTTCTCTTATGGAAGACCAGTGTATCCACTTTCTGTTTCTATAGGTGTTGTAACTCAACAGACTATGGTTTGAATCTTCTATCTGCTGCCTCTGTGGTTACCTGCCAAGTTCTAAAAGATTTCCTCTTGGCAGTGGGATCCACAGCAACAGGATAACATCCTATATTTCTCACAGTCACTCCTGATACCCACCCACTCTCTTTCTTAATTTCTAGTCACATTTTAACTTACTTTCAAAGTTAACTTAAGCATGCTTCCTTTCTTTCTATTTATACAATCTTGTAGTCATTCTACTATATTGAAATTATTGTATTTGGTACAATTACTTGCTTTATTGCCTGGTGAGGTTCAAACCAGGGTTTCCTGCCTACTAGACAGAGGTTAACTTTTATTTCTCACAATTCTATTTCAGAACTTATTTTTTTCCTTTTTTTTTCCATTCTGCCCCTGTGTTCTCTAGCATCTCACTGCACCAAGTAAGAGGAAATATAAGATAGATTAGATTCACAGCCAAAACAACCTCAGTTGCTTTGAAGGGGAAATGGGAAGTTTAAGAAAGTATTCCTGAGCACCATGGAAGTAAGGGAGAAATAAAACAACAATCCAGGAAGAATCAACTCCATTTTAGTCTTAATCTTTGGGAAATTGACTCTAGGATATAGTTTTATGGTAAAAACAAAGGATCCAAATTTTTTTATAGGTTAAAGGGATCCATGTTTCCAAACATACAATATTGTTAGAGTGCAGTTTGCCTAAAGAGAGTTTCTCACAACATATTAACCAGAGTCATAAAACTATCAGGAACTTGAAACTCCTCTATGAAATGAGATAGTGAAGTGACTTTAATTACAACGCTGGTGATGTTGCTAATACACACTTAAAATTTGTGGTATACTCAGCCATGAGTGCTGTTACTGCCATAATAAAATGGAAAAGCATCGAGGCACAGAAGGAACAGGGACAGTTGTGACATGTGCAATCCTCATTTCATTTCATCAGTTTTCTGTTGCCTGTGCCAATTAGGCAGATGGTTTGGGAACAATTAACATATGTGATATGAATTTTTTGCATTAAAATCAAAGTGATTAGGCTTGTCTTAATGAATATATATTCATATTTTAAATATATTTATATGTATTCAATGTACAAAAATCAATATATATATAAATTTGTATTCATAAATATATAGCTAGATATAGATACTGAAAAATACAAAATTAAGTTTCAGACTGTGGTCTGTAATCGGAGTATGAAGAAATGTTGCATATACCTGCATGCAGCACATAGCCAAAACCTTTCTGGAATCATGTGTTTGTTTGTTTGTTTAATTTTAAAATAATGACTGTGCTTTGTTTAAATATGTCCCTAAATGTATATTAAAAGACTTGAGAAAAACCATAAAACATTTGTAGGAAAATCCATGCCTCCATCTCTACTGTACTAGACTCCAGCTTAATAGGAAGGATCGTGGGTTATCTCTAACCAAGGTAATACCTGGCTCACTTTCTCCTCTAGTCTAATGTAATTACTATAGTTTCTAAGAGGGAAAGCCCTCCATCATTTCTGAAACATCACATAGAACATAATGTTTTTCTTCTTCATGTAAATTTTACAGAACTGCATTGAGAGAAGATGCTAGTGTCTTTCATTGCAATGGAACTTGGGAGATGATGCAATAAAATCATTGTTGGCACCACTTTTGAGTGCCTATTGAAGTTCTTTGCAAAGAAGCCTTCTAGGAGATACAGTAAGGACACAGTCAGAGAATGGCAATCTCATCCAACTAAATTGTCATTTTTCTCTGAAAACTACAATATTCCCTTGGTGTCAAAGCAAGACCCAAAGAAATTATAATAGTTTTGCCCAACATGGGACATGAAATAAATTCTACAAAAATTAAAAATTGCAACATAAATAAAAATAACTCCATAGAGAATTTACCAGTCTCCAATTGCTTCATCTGGTCTCCTGAGCTATCTTCCTGGTATAGCAGTCTCCAGGGTGCATTAGCCCATAGTCTGATGATTTCTGTTGAGAGAATACCAGCCAAACTAACATATGCTGGTTTGCCAAACGAAGGGATTAAATAATCTCATAAATGAGCAAAAATAGAAACATATTTGGCAGTGGAAATACTCAAGTAAATTATAATAATATAAAAATATCATATTTCCAACATGAACAAAAAAGATCTAAGTGTTCCTCTTAGATCACACATTCCTTTAATAATAGTATGTACTTTGTGATCTCAGAATATGTGGTAAAATGCAGTCTTGATGATCCTAAATATGAAGATAGGAGATGCCAAGAATTCAGATAATGGGAAATTTTTAATAAAAAGACAGCCAGATATTATATCACAGGAATAAGTATAAACTAAATCTGCAAGGATAGAAAGTCCTCCTGATGGAGTGAAAATGGAATGACAGTATGAATCAAAACACATATCCTAATTAATAATGATGAATTTATCATCTACTAAAATGAGAGCAAAGGATTAAAAATGAAGAAAACAATGTTTCCTAATGGAATCATTGTTGGCATTATAGTTGACCATTAACAGTCAAGCATCATCTCAAGGACTAAAACAGTGCTCACTGGTCATGTCTGGCTACATACATAGGATATGGAGCAAATGTGAAAGAGCTATTAGTCAATATTTTATAGAAAACACAAGCAGGGACAAGTTACAAGAGGGAGAGAGAGAAGGGAAATACATTAAATGACAAAAGCAGGAAGTTGTGCCTCTACATGGAACTCCTTAAGTGAAGGCTGAAACAGTGCGCAGCGGTAGTTTGGTAGAAGGTATTTAACATAAAGTGTATGCTACCTCTAAAGTCTCCCCTCCTCACACTAATATCTTATTTATGCAAAATAGTAAAATTCTACCACTTATTTGTAAGGCAATAAAAACATCAAGACATTTTTAAACAAATGAAGTAATATATATGCTTTCTAGTTAACACTGAAGAATTAAGAAGAAAGAGCATGGTGGCTCACATGTATAATCTTAACACTTAGATGCTGAGGTAGGAAGGTTGCAGTGTTCAAACCGAGCCTTAGCTACATGCTGAGTACAAGGTCAGCTACTGTTAAAATAGCAGACCTTGTCTGAACAAACACACATACACACACACACACACACACACACACACAGAGAGAGAGAGAGAGAGAGAGAGAGAGAGAGAGAGAGAGAGAGCGTTATTGAGTTATTTTAGAACATATTCATTTTGCATTGTGTGTGGATGAACTCATATGAGTGGAGTGCACTGGGACATGTGAATGTTTTTGTCTATGTGCACATACAACGTACATGGGAACAAATGTTCACATGCACATATGCATGCAGATGGATGTTTTAAAGAAAATAATAGACAAGTGCTTCTAAAACATAGTAATAAATGCAATAAAAGCATAGAGAGGTCAGTTGATTTGCTTATATAAAAACAAAGAGTTCTAGCGAGAAAAACATAAACAAAATTAAATATCATGGAGATGGACAGGAGTATATTGGAGAACACAGAACTGATTGCCTATCGAATGTGAGATCTTAACTAGGTTTCATTAGTATGTACTGATACAAAAGGAGAAATATCCAGTTTGGTTATACTAATGACTGAACTGTTGATCTCCCTAAAGTACAGAGAGGAGAATAGATTGTTATTGAAACTGCAAAGCCAGAAATATTTAGTAGTATTGTAAATAAACTGAATTAAACTACTTAAAAATATCTCCTGCCTTTAAGAAGTGTTTGGTCAATCATAAGATCACAGATGAGTAGAAAACCACGGGGAAGATGCCCATCACACTGATTCAAGTGCCAAGTAGCAGATTATCCATTAACCAAAACTTCAAATTATCTGTCTGCTAAGCAGAGCCAATCTCACAAGGAGAAACAGGTATACAGTTCTGACACAAGCAGAAAGATATTTCCATCTTTAAAGGGAATTCATCTCAACTTCCATGGCTTCTACACATTCCAGGTAATTTCATGAAACTCTGATTCAGAAATTTTTATTATTTTGTTTCTGTACTCAGAATTTAACCATAAGATTCCTGGTCAAAGCCAGAGGCATCAAGGACACAACAAGAAAACTTGTAGAATCAACTAATATGGACCCATAGAGGCTCACAGAGACTGAATCATCAACTGGAGAACATGCATGGGACTGACCTAGCTCCTCTCTCCATATTTAACAGTTGTGCTGCTTGGTCTTCATGTGGTTCTCCTAACAACAAAAGGATGGACAGTCTCTGACTCTGTTGCCTGCATTTGAGTCCCTTTCCCTTAACTAGACTGCCTTGCCTAGCTTCAATAGAAGAAGATATACCTATTCATACTGCAAGATGATGTACCAAGGCTGGTTGATATCCATGGGGGTGGGGGGGGAGGCACTTCCCTTTGCTGAAGAAACAGGGAGGAGTAGTGGATGGGGTGGTGAAAGGGGAGGCAGAGGGAAGGACTAGGAGATCATGAGGGAGGGCAAACAACAGTCAGGATGTTAGTTATATTATATTAACTAAAGGAATCATGGGAAAGTATGTTTCTGAAAGAGAATAAACTCATGTAATGGACTATTGAGTACCTCTCCCTCCTGAGACCATCTCTTATTCTGGTATATCAATAACGTATGTTCAATATTGATGTGGATGTCCATAGTGTCTGTCCACAGAGAACATAACATCTGGTCACATTGACTTTAAATATTTCTAATATCAGTATGTTTCCAGTGTGAAACAATTAGCCGGAAAGGGCTTGGATAGTTTGGTTCTGTGATCATTTCAATTGGTAAGACTTCATTTCTTAGGCCAAAATACTATGGTCAGAGGACTTGAGTAATGGTATATTTGGGAATTTCAAAAATTCCAGAGGCCTATTATACTATTTCAATGTTCTGGTTGATTTAGTAACACTTGTAAAACTATCAGTCATGTATGCCACCACAAGTCTTTTGAATTAGACTTATCTCCAGTGTGTCTTTTTAAGATAAATGTTTGAATGGAAAATGGACTCTGATTACCTGAGTATGTCACTTTGGGTGATCCTGAGTTCTCTGAAGAGTCTTATCTCCCCCCAAGCTTTCAGAAATGGAGGAAAGCTCTTAAAAGCTCAAGAGCAAAGGTTTCTGTTTTAACTCTTGCATAATTGCATCTTATTTGGGCTCAAGTCCTGACTATGTGGTGTCTAAAAGTGGAGCCCTAAAGCTAACTGGAAGAGATATCACTGTAATGCACATTTCAAAGAGACTCTGTTAGTTCTTCTAAGCCCGCACTTTGAAGTGTTCTGAGAACAGAATAATGGCACTTGGGAAAAAGAGTTTCAATGTCTCCTTGCACATTAGCATTGTGCAACCCTTTGAGAGAGGATAAGATAGAAGTGCATAGACCCATTAGATAAGATACAATTTGAAAAACACATGAAACTGAAGAAGAACGAAGACCAAAGTGTGGACACTTTGCCCCTTCTTAGAATTGGGAACAGTCACCCATGGAAGGAGTTACAGAGACAAAGTTTGGAGCTGAGACAAAAGGATGGACCATGTAGAGACTGCCATATCCAGGGATCCATCCCATAATCAGCCTCCAAACGATGACACCATTGCATACACTAGCAAGAGTTTGCTGAAAGGGCCCTGATATAGCTGTCTCTTGTGAGACTAGGCCGGGGCCTAGCAAACACATAAAGTGGATGCTCACAGTCAGCTATTGGATGGATCACAGGGCCTCCAATGGAGGAACTATAGAAAGTATCCAAGGAGCTAAAGAGATCTGCAACCCTGTAGGTGCAACAACATTATGAACTAACCAATACCATGGAGCTCTTGACTCTAGCTGCATATGTATCAAAAGATGGCCTAGTCGGCCATCACTGGAAAGAGAGGCCCGTTGGACATGCAAACTTTATATGCCCCAGTAAAGGGGAACACCAGGGCCAAAAAGTGGGAATGGGTGGGTAGGGGAGTGGGGGGAGGGTATGGGGGACTTTTGGATAGCATTGGAAATGTAATTGAGGAAAATACGTAATAAAAAAAAAAGAAAAAGAAAAGAAAAAAAATCAAAAAAAAAAATTCTTACCAAGGCTACCAAACCATGGGTGATAGAAATACTAGTTATAACTCAATCTGACTTTGTGTTTGCCAATAGTAATTATACCTTTGCTTCTTTGTTTACAACAGATACTTTAAGTGGAGGACCTGTGAGCATGAGCTCTTTTACTCCTTCTCAATGGATGAAAGCAAATCTGTGTCTCAGCTCCTAGATTCCTTTCAAGCAAGAGCAGTATAAGAATGTAACACATTCAGCATACATAGCGCCAAGCTCATTAACACCTTCTATTCACCCTTACTCTCCTTGCCTTCCCACATTCTGTCCTGCCTCCTACTTTTCTTAACCTCTAGTAGGTAATATCTGATCAGGAGTTAGTCCTGGGGATTCTTATCCTATGATTTCATATCATAAAATGCACTCATCAAATTCTGCATTGGCACCCTGGCTCTAAAGGCACCAGTTTAGTCTTTATTCCAGCTGTGATCTTCCCACAGTGCTCATTATTCTGTGAAGATGTTAATTTCTCCCAACAGAAAACTAATGCTTTCCTATAATCTATATCCTTGGAGACTGTGATCCCACACTGCTCCGATATAAGCCTGAATTCTACCTCTTTTGGAGATTAGGCACCCTGGAGACCCAAGAAATAGTGCACGGGTGATAGCTACTATGACAGGAGCTAGTCATATTCAAAACTTGAGTCTTATCTTGAGGAAACCCTTTCATCCATCTATTTATCCATCTATTTATACATACATACATACATACATACATACATACATACATACATACATACATACATCCTTATGATATTAGCTTTAATTTTTAAATTCAGACAATGTACAATCACCAAAGAAGAGAATCTTAATGAGGGATTGGGTGCACTAAAGTTGGACTCTGAAGAATTGTCTTGCTTATGTTGATTGATATGGGCAGTGACATTGAATAGACAGAGCACTTAAGAAAAGAAAATAGAACTAAACTTAAGGAAAAAAGTAAGTGTAGAAGCACAAGAGTTTGCCCAACTGTTGATGAGGTGTGACTATTTGAAGTCCTTGCCTTGACTTTCCCACAATACTGAACTTTAACCTGAAATTGTAAGTTGAAATAAACTCCCTCATCTTTTCAGTGGGCATTATTACAGAAACAGAAATGAAACTACAATAGTAAGGGTATTTGGTCACATATTACCAGATAATTACTCTGCTTAATTAGGTCCTTGCCCCACCTGCTGAAGTAACCTGTAACTAGATATTCTATTGCATGCTATATTGCAGTCTACTGATTAGTATTTAAATAAATTATATCTGGATGGCAAAGTTTATACTTCACTTAATCTTTTTTTTTTCAATTTTATTTCTTTGTATTGTGGACAATTTATATGCATTCTGAGCACCATATACATGCCTGGTGCTATGGCCAGAAAAGATTGTCAAATCCCTTGGAAGTAGAGGTGCCAATGATTATGAGGTGCTACGTGGGTGCTAGGACTGGAACTCAAGTCCTCTGTAAGAACTGTCAGTGCTCTTAACCACTCAGCCATGTCTCCAGTCTTAGGGAAATTATTAGTGGTCTTTCAAAAAACTCAAGAAAATGTATTCCAAAGTGTTAATACCTTTTCAATCTAGCTTGGTTGGAAATATTGGATATCTCCTTTATATTTTAGTTGAACAAAGCTGTTGATTTGTTATCTTTCACTTACAAATTTTGACACGTTTTTATTTAAAACTAATAACACCCTTGGGAGCAGGGATGACCTTTTAGTGTGGTTCACCTTCTTTGGCAGGCATCCACTGTTACCCTGCGAGGTGACCACCACAGAAGACATAGATTTCTACGTATTATATGCATCTGAGAAGCTTCCAAATGAAACATGTGTAACAAAGCTTCCAGAGAGAAAACTTTAAAAACTTGCTCATTTCACATGTTGTCTTTAGCATTAACCTCATCCCAAGGCCGAGATATTCTCCTGGGAAATGCCAGTGAGTGTTTTAGAACTAGTGGACGGTGCGTCCTTTATCATTGACAGAGTCTTCAAATTCAAAAGATTTGAACATTACATCTTAGCCAGATCTTTCTATACTGATCTTTACTGATGTTTCTGTGTCTCCTTTAAGCATCCTCTTCTGGAAACAAAAACAAACTCTATCCATTAGCATTGATACTTTTTACTCTTTAATTTAGAATTTCTAAATTCTATATTAAGTAAAAACTTTAAAAACATTTTTTTATTCTTTTTTCTTTCTAAGTAGTGGGAGAACAGTAAGAACAAATACATTTTACCCATGCCATGTTTTGATTTTCTGTCTTTTGATATAAATCATCTTCATGTGACAAAGTACACTATTAATGTGCTTGTGTGTGTTTGTGTGTGACTGTGTGAACATGTGTGTGTTTGTGTGAATCTGCATACATGTGTACCTGATGTATTCATTAATCTTTGTATTGCCATAATATATTAGAATTTTGCTAAAAATTAACCCTTCAATCAAGAAATGGAAAGGTTTGATTAATCAAAATTCAGTGGACTGGGAATATGGTTCACTGGGTAAAATGCTTGCATGATATGAGGTCCTGAGTTTGCAGCCCCAGACCTACCCTAAAAGACTTGGTATAATTCTGCATAGGTACAATTCTGGAGGTTATTATAGAGCTGACAGATCCATGGAACTCACGAGTTTAGCCCACACAAGGATTTCTCAATTCAGTAAAAGCCTTTTCCAAAAAAAACAAGATGAAGTCCAATCAAGGGAGACTTACAGTGTCAACCTCTGGCATTCACATGTGCACACATGGTTAAGCACACCCATGCAGACATAGGTACAATACAAGACAGACAAACACACACCAATAAGACAAAGTAAATGTTCTTGTATTAAAATATTACAGGGCCAGGCATGGTAGAATATTACTTTATTCTCAGCACTTGGGTGGCAGAGGCATGTGGATCTCTGCACTCAGGGCACCGTTTTACATAGTGAGTTCCAAGACAGCTAGGACTACATAGAAAAACCATGCATTAAGAAAAAAATCTTACATAAAGTTCAGCAAGAGAAGGAGAGAGAGAGAGAGACAGAGAGAGAGAGAGAGAGAGAGAGAGATCTAGTGTAATGCAAACAGTTATAATTTTTATAATTTTTGGATTCCAAAAATTTATCTTGAACATAAATATTAAACTCTGAACAATGCTGTAGCTATGATTATGACCCTCCTTGAAAAACAACCCTCTTTGAAAATGTTTGTTCACTCACTGTTTAGAATAACTTAGTTTTAGCTTCTAACTTATATTTACTTTTTAAGAAATTCTTCACAGTTAATGACATTCTTCTATCTCGTTTAATGGTGATGGTACTATCATAGAGTTAAAATTATATCTGAGCAGCAATTGTCACAGGTAACACTATTATGAATTTGCAAATCTGCAGTTTTCCATTTACATAAAATGACTATATTGTGAATATACATGCATATATGTGACATGTCTATGGTATACACATACATATGATAAATATACATGGAAATGTTCTGATAGTTTATAAGCACTGTATACAAATTATATATTTTATTTCTGTGTTCATACTGGCTTATATATATACATATACATTTAATTTTTAACATAAACTCTCAACGTAATTAGCAGACCCCCTGCTACCCTGCTCTCTGCATACCTAGGCATGGTTCAACTATTGATTTGTTCCCACTTAAGTAGTTTGCTCTATATCTTCTGTTGAGTCTCACATTGCTCATGACTCTTTGTCTATTTAGTTCATGACATCCATAACCATAAATACAAAATTTAGTGGCTAATAAATTCATGCATCTCTTGGTATGTGATCACTTGATATTTTGCCATTTGCTATAATGACTTACAAAATGGCTTATCCTGAATCCACAATCTAAATTGAAAACCTGCTCTGATGTACGTGTGTACACACTAACAAGCATGCTGACATCTGGGGGAAAGGCTATCAAGATGCTAACATGTCAGTTCACTTTTTTCCTCACTGGAGTCTGCTGGCAAGACCAGTTCCACATTACCCAAGCACTTAAGAGTGATAACTACCACCCTTAGTATTTTCACTTTTTTTTTCTTTAAAAAGTGTTAACTCACATTTATTTGTTATTGAAGAAAATTAAGTGCATTCTATGACTGGCCTGAGTATTAGCAGCTTTCTACTCTACACACAAGCATACATTGTTGGTTAGCTAAATATTAGATAACTTGATCACTGGCATCTGAAAGCGTTATGTTTTTCTGTAGGATATCAGAGGATTCTTATACTGAGACTTGAATACTTTCCCATAATTACTAGGAAAGTGTTGGGAGTTTGCCTTTCCAGGGAAACCATATCTGCCCCTCCCAATTTGATGTATTGTAACACAAGCTTTTTGGCTAGGGAGATAAGTAGCATATTTTTCTAGAGTTTCGGTACCTCATAGCTACATGGAACTATATATGATATATGAGTTCAGAACTTGGGCAAGGGATTGAGTTTGGAAATGCAGATTGGGGAGTTGTTTTACATGGAGATAATTTCTGAAAAATTGATACAATACACTTATCGGCCAAATTAGGTTTTTATACTTAGAGATGTCCATATCTGTTTTATTTTATTTGCCTATGGTTAGCATTCTTAATTTAGTACAACTAATTTGAATATTTGGAACTTTGTCTTCAATGCCCTTGCCTTCACATTGAGCCTCTTCTATGTTGAGTGTGAATCGGGGATTTTGCATGTGTGTTCAGTGCCACTGAAGCAACACACACATACTTTCACAGCTTCATGCATACTCACAGACACATGCAAGTACATACACACATGTATCCAATCATGCACACTCATATGCATGCCTACACACACATACATTTCTCTGACCATCAGCTACATTCCACATGTCATTATTTGTAGTGGTTCATGCTGTTTCCATGCAGTCTATTTCCATGAATCACCATCTTGAATTTTCTTCTAATTCTATTCAAAAGGATAAAGACAACTAAGACTTTCTCATGTACTATATAAATTATTTGTCTAAGAGCAAAGGAATAGCTTTACAAGTTTTATAAATATTTAAATTTTTCTCAATACAGTTTCAGGTTTATTACAGGGTGACAATATGAAACTTGAGAAAGAAAGGATTAATTTTAGCTCACAATTCTAGGTTATAGTCTGTCACTGCAGGAAAGTCAGAGGAAGACCACAATGTTCTAGCCACATCATATCTATATTCAAAAGCAGAGAGAAATGAATGTATGCCCTCCCATTTGTGAGCTTGCTTGTGCTGAGCTCAACTCCTTTACTTTTAAAGAAATTAGAATTCCCTCCTGACGAACCTAGGGAATGGTGCTATTCACTGTGGGCGAGGTTTTATACCTAAGCTCAGGTTAATTTGAAAATATTTATCTTATTTATTTTAGTTTATATCTGAATTTTCTATGCAGATTTATGATCATGTATGTGTTTGTGGATGCTCAGAAAGACAACGAAGGCATTAGATATCCTGGAGCGTGAGTTTTAGGTGGTTGTAAACCATCTATGGTGATATCCCCAAACCTGATTCTTTGCAAAAGCTTTAATTACCCAGTTGGCAAAACCTAGAATCACCTGGGAAGAAAATATCAATCAAGGGCTGTCTACATTGGGTTGGGCATAAGTTGGGGATTGTTTTTATTAAATTCATTAATGTAAGAAGACACAGGGAGAAAATACAAATCAATAGGACTCACTGGTTAGTGGAACCAGAAGCTAAAGGATAAGAACCACTCGTTCACTGCCAGGTTAATAATGAGAGACCCCTGTGAAACAAGAGGTGCCTTGTGATCATGTTAGCCAAATTGGAGAGCTAGAACATGGTTTTTGGATAGGGAGTTTGGTGGTAAATTTTCTAGAGTTTCAGTACCTCATAGCTACATGGAACTGTGTGTGGTATATGAGTTCAGAACTCGGGTGAGTGACTGTGTTTGGAAATACAGATTGGGAGTTGCTTTACATGGAGATAATGGTTAAAAGCATAAAAGTAAATGAACTCTGTAAGGGAGTGATCCTGAAGAGTGTGGAGTTTTATTTCAAAGCTCCTGTTTTTCTTTCCAAGAAATCACCTGCAACTTGGTAACCCACAGCCCTGCAGCAAACTTTGCTTGTAAAGAAGCTATTTGTTCTCCAACTTTGCATGGATGTTTTAAGTGATCAGTCTTGTTTAATCCATAAATTTATCTCATCTCAGAAGAGAATTAAAAAATTGCTTCAAATATATAAGCTGTCCTCACATAGAACACATCTTTCAGTTATGTGAGGGTCTAATCATAGCTAAGAGGATTTGAAGGCTGATTCTTCTACATTAAATATACTATAATATCTATTCACAAATCAGCCTTTCTGGTGTGTTATCAACAAATGTCCAAACTACAAAAATAAGTTATTAATAATATTTAAAGCTGCCCATGTTTAGTTATTTAGCTTTGTAGTTTCCCCCTAACATGAATCTTTTGGTATTTATATTTTGCATAGTCAACATAAAGCACTTGGACATGGAGATACTTCTCTATATACCAATTTTGACAAGTTTCATCTTAAACAAAATGGATATTTTCTCCATTTGCCTGTACTGTTATATTTCAGCACAAATAATAAAGACAGTTTATTCAGTCTTCCACTTAACTCTTTTTATTTTCTTTTCCACAATGTCACTAGATAAACTTCACATAAAAAATTTTGAGACAGGGCCTCATTATGTAGCTACAGCAAGCCTGGAGCTTCCTGTAGAGACCATACTGGCCTTGAACTAATTGATATCTCCCTGTCTCAGTTTCCATAGCCCAGGGATTAAAGACATATGCTACCACTCCCAGATATTAGAAATAGTTTTAAAGAATGTACAGTTTTCATTTCAATCAACAACAATGAATTATTTCAAAAAGCAATAATTTGGGGCTATAGGAAGCATTTTCAAATATTTGTTACTGTGATAGCTTTCTCATCTTAACACAGCCTTTGATTATCTGTGAAGCTCCTTAGTGAGGTCTACCCGCAGTAGGTTAGTCTGTGGGAAGCTCTTTTAACTAAGTATTTAAGTGAAGAGACCCAGTCTACTGTGGGAGGTATCATTCTCTAGGCAGATAATCCCAGAGAGTACAAGAGAGAGGAAAACAAGATGAGCACCATCATGCAAGTGAATACTCACCCATTCATGCATCTCAGTTCAAGTTTGAGATTATTCTAAACTAGGAATTGCAGTGTCTTTGCTATACAGGCAAGGATTTCTGCTACTGTAGCTACATAATGGCTTGGTTACAAAGAACAAAGTGGATATTTTTCATATGTTTGTCAATACCTCGGCTTGTAAGTATCAAATTTATATAGTTTTACAATTTATTGTGCTAGAATATTTGCTTTAAAAATTCATTTGAGCTGCTAATGTGTCATCAAAATTGTTCAATGAATTTTCATTAGATTTTTTGTTTGTTTTAGAGACTGTATTTAAATTATAACATTTCTACTTTCACTTTTCTTCCACCATATCCCTCTTAAGTAACCCTTCCCACTTTCCTTCATGTTTGTGGTATTTTTTTTCATTTATTGTTATTGGAAGCATACATGTATATGTTTGTATATTCCTAAATGGAACCTGTTGAGTCCACATTATATTACTTGTATGTATGTTTTCAAAGATAATTGCCATTAGACAATCATTTGATGTGTGCTTTCCTCAGTGGAACCACTCTCTACTGATCCCAGCATCCCTCAGTTACCTGTAGGTTTGTTTTGGTTTGTTTTGGTTTGTTTTGGTTTGTTTTGGTTTGGTTTGGTTTGCTTTGGTTTGCTTTGGTTGGTAGGGTTGAGGCATAATGATCTTTTCCCAATCTATTTTTGCATGTTTGTTAGTGTCCTTGGTCAGCTCACATTTCAGTGTCATGTTGGTGAGACTTCTCTTGAGTTTAAGATACAATTCCTAAATAGTCTCTGCCTTTACAGTCTACAAACTTAAATAAAATTCTGAGCATTGATGATTATAAAATAAAATACCTTTCATTTATGAAAAACTAAAATAAGCTATGTCCTTCACTATCAAGTCTTTAAGATGTAATTCTGTATGTAAAAAGCAAAAAGCACATTCATCTCATTAACACACAGATTTTATTCAATAATAAATGCTAACTCCAGATATGAACCAAAATGTTTTTAAGATAAATTCCAGAATTTACTTGAAGATAAATTCTTTATTACTCCCTACATTACTATAAATATTGCATATGTATGCCTACTTGACATGTCTGTACAATCTAGATTACATGAAATTTTCTTGTGTAAAGGGCAATGTGATCATGGTAAGAAAGTTGAAAAAGTCCAGGTTTTGCTATTATGCTGTTTGAAATAGGAATACTTTGTCCTCATTAATTAAAGCTCCATTCCAAGATTATATTTTTATTCTGATGAGGAACTTATAGAAATAGCAGAATAACTCTTTCCTTAGCTTCTAAATTTTTTGTATAGGAGACTCAGAAGTAAAATATATAGCCAACTTTGGAGACTTGGGTCATACAAGAGATTCAGTAAATAAGGGCAAAATCAATGAAGTGCATATTATGTTAGAGAAATATTTTAGTAAAAAACAGGTTGATTTCGGTGAAGGCTAAGTTTCCTTGAACTATCATAACATGATAAATAAAAGCTACCTGGAAAACAAGAATGTAATCTTCCCCTTATCTCTGAAAAATTTAGTAGAAGGAAAAATTATTTGTGAGAACCTAAGTTATCTCAATACTAGTAAACTAGGTGATTCAAAAAGATAGTATCTTACAAGATTGTTCTCCGATGTCTAAATTATACCTACTATGATAGTATTCTCTTCGCATTCTAGTCTTGATACATATTGAGCAAACCACTTAGATTCCTAGATTCAATATATTCCTTAAATGATAATGAATATTACTGATCACCAGGCATCAGTTAGGTATGTATGCTTCTTTCATCCTTCAATAAGGTTGAAACTAATACCAAGGCACAATTGAAGACCCATGTGAGTGCTTATCTCTGCAAGCATATATATATATATATATATATGTGTGTGTGTGTGTGTGTGTGTGTGTGTGTGTGTGTGTGTGTGTGTACATATATACACACACACTGACTTAGGGACTGAGAACCATTCAGCTTCTTTAATAATCCTACTTCAGATTATCTTAAATTCTAATACAGTGTAATCAGGGTTATATTCACAGAACATAACTTGTTTGTAAAGAGCCTTTTCTTCTTCTTTCTTCTTCTTTAAACATGTAGGGGGAGAAATTTATATTTTGGTTTTATAATCATGTTGAGAAAAAAATTTTAGTATTGCATAAAATGATAGGGCTTAAGTGATGTATGTAGTTCTGATTAAAACTTATGAGACAAGCGTTAACAAACTCAGCCAATATTTAAAGACTATACACCTTTATTTGGGTGTATATCTGCGCATAATGCCCGCCATTCTTTGATAATGTCATTTGCTTACAGTTACTCATACAGACCAGCATTCTATTTACAGCGGTAAGCTTTTATTAAAAGTAAGCTTTCCAAGAGCTCTGAGAAAATAGATTGGTAATATATGAGTGAGAAAAATGATTGAAAATATTTTGGAAAGGTTAATCATAACATCAGAAATCTTCAAGACCAACTTAAATTAATGTTTTGGGGTAGTTTTGTCTTCAAATTTTTAAATTATCACAGAAGCTCCTAAATGTCAGGGTATTTGTTTTATTCTTGGCACTTACAATGGCAAGGATGTAGGAGAGAAAAGAAGAAAAATCACAATGATACTGATGAATCACTATAACCAAATGCATTAAAGCGCATTTGGAGTCATTTCGTAGCCTTGGCATAAAATTATACATGGTGTGCTGGTTAGCTTTTACCGTTAACTTTACAAAACCTAGTGTCACCTGGCAAGAAGAGTACTCAATTAAATAATTACCTTAATCAGATTGCCCTTGTGGTTAATGTCAGGGAAGAATTATCTTGATTAATTATTGATGTGAGACAGAGCAACCAATTGGTATTGGCAGCATTCTTAGGCAAGTGGACCTGGGTTCTATAATAGTCATGGATAAACAGGAGCCAGGGGAAACAATTCAGTAAGCAGTACTCCTGCATGGCCTTCTGTTCAAATCCTGCCTCCAGATTCCTAAGTTGTATCCTTCCTTTGAGTTCTCTCAATAATGGACAATGACCTGGGAGTATGAGATTAAATAAACCCTTTAGTCCCCAACTTTCTTTGGCTATTATGTTTAGAACAGCAACAGAAATGTATCTGGGACACATGATAAACAATCAAACAAACACAACACAACACAACACAGAAACAGTAACCAATGTAACTATCTGAATATCAAAATTGAGTACCCCTAAACTGAAAAATCTAAGATCAAACATACTTCAAAATCTAATTCTTTTTGCTTACCTTATGCCAGGAGATTTTTATTTCATGAGATAAATAATATCAAACATTATGATAAACTACAACCAAAGTATAAAGTGGATATAGACCATACATGAATTTTGGGTTTAAAGTTAGGTATTATCCTTGAGACAGATAGTTATGAAAAGGCAAATATTTCTAAATCAGGAATTCTCCTGGTTCCGAGCATCTCAGAAGAGGTCAGTTAATTTCTAATTTTTTTCTTGCTGATAACACATTACCTACGTGTAATTTAGTTCCTAAAAGTTGTCAAAGAAAATGCATTTTCACTGACTAAACCCTTCTAAGAACATTAACGTAAATTACTATTACTCTCATGCCTATAAATAATTAATAATATCATGACATCAGTTTTCTTTAAGTTGTATAAAAGCAGCATGAGCATTAAGTTGCAATAATCCTGGCAACTTTGAGCTTCTTAGGAGTTGAGAGTGGAAATCCCGAGTAAGGAAGTGGGTCAGTCAGCAAAATGCTTATTATGCAAAGACAAAGACATTCATTCAGGTCCCCAGGACCCATGTAAAAGCTGAGGATGGTGGTGTGCCTTGAACCAGGGATAGGTGTTGAAGCAGACGGTAGAAAGTTAGACTCTCTGTTCAGAAACGGTCTAGCAAATATGTGAACACCAGTTTCTAGAAGAAACACCAGTCTCCAAATATACACAGGAGTGAATGAGTACATCTGCATATCCTGCGCATGGGATGAGGTGTACATAAATAAAACTAGAGATATTTGAGCTAATTTATTACCATCTTTAGTCATAGGCCTCACATCTCTTAACAATTGGTTAACTAGTACAGAAGAGGCAATATTAAATTTATTTCTGTAAAACAGTTCAAAAGTATGCTTTCAGCTCATTTATGCTGAACAACTTGATAACTGTGTCTCTACATCCAAGATTGTGATTTCTTCACTGCATGCTTCCCTACAAAGAAGAAAATGGCTGAGTGTGGGTTTATGCACACAAGTGCAGTCCCCACAGACCCAGAAGAGAGCATTGGATCCCTAGGGGCCAAGGTTGTAGTTGACTATGAGCTGCCAGATACAGGTGCTGAGAGGCAACCTGCAGTCTTCTGCAAGCACAGAACACAATCTCATCCAATGGGCCACTTCTCCAGACCCTGGCCTGCTTGTTTAAATTTGCCTAGTTTCATTATGTGTAGCAACAGATTGTTGACATGAAACACCATTTCCCACAATGGAAAGCAAGGAATTTGGGTACCATTATAGGAGGCAAATTATTGCCTGTCTTCTCAGTGTAAATACTCTGCACTGAGATATTTTTGTAGTGTTTTCCCTAGGATATTTTACCACTGTGTAATGTTAATTATGTAACTGATAAAAAGAGAAAAAGAAGAAATTAAAGGACTACGTGAGGAAAATAAAAAAGACTTTCCAATTATTGTCGATGACAGATGGGAAATCACTGAGGGAAAAAGAGAGAGAGATTTTTATCCTCCAGTGTCAATTTCTGAAAGAGAATATCTAAAACCTTGAACTGGATTGCATTCACAGTTCCAGTCAGGTGTCAAAGGAGACCAGACTCCAAGAGAAAGAGAACAAATGCTCACTTAGATGTTTTTGTAGCTGAAAACATTCACTGGCCATGTATTCTCAAAGGTTGGTTTCAGAATAAGAGATTGGTGGCATACGTTTCTTACTTCATAGCTTGAAAGGACTGTATAATAACTTTATAAACAATAACCATATCATTTATAATTAGGAATAATTATGTTTTCCAATATTTGGAGCCTCCGTTGGATATCAACTCATCTAGTGATATAATTTCAAACCTGTCATTTCCAATTAAGCATGCTTGCTGACTAGGAATGACTGTTGTGGAAGAATGTCATAGGAATGTTATTGTATTATTAAAATGCTATTAACTAATACGGTTTCCCACAGAATGAGACAGAT
Source organism: Mus musculus (assembly GCF_000001635.26). Lineage (NCBI taxonomy): Eukaryota > Metazoa > Chordata > Mammalia > Rodentia > Muridae > Mus > Mus musculus. The sequence continues at coordinate 80,733,525 of NC_000072.6, read as the reverse complement.
CTCATTTGGAAGCTTGCATTTGTATAAATCATGAAACTCTTTCTCTTTAAATAGTATTGACATATAATTTAAAAAATATTGATGCAAATTCTAAATAAAGTTTTGTGTTTTAAATGAAAAATCATTAGCGTGTATGGAAGAGACATTTGTGGCTTGAGTGGGAGGAGTAAACACAGGGTCAGTGTTCCACTTGGAAATTCTTATGTTTAGCAAGTGACTTAAAGATTCTTTCTTTATTCAACTAACGATGGTCACAGAGAGTCTAGATCAGGCTCTCTGCCTCACCCTGAAATACAGGTTGAGCAGTGTTGTGATCTGCTGCTCCAATACTTCTTCCATCCCAGAAGGATTATCTTTAACAATCCACTTATTTTGCCATTAAGAATGACTGATAAGTGTTTCTCCATTGAGAATGAATTTTCCCACAACATAGAAGGAGGAAAGAACAAGGATGGAGGCTGTGCTTTATATAAAGTACTAGTGTAACAAAAAAATTATCATCTTGGCACCCTTGTCCTCTCCATAACCTCAAGCATAGCTTAAATACATTTAAAAAATCTATGCAAGTGATAACATCATCTCAAGTAAGTTCTGAAGTGCTAAGGCAAGTTTCTCAGAATTTATATCCTATAAGCTCAATCTATTGAGTGCAGAAATGAAGGTACTGTTTTGCTTCTCTTGCATCCCCCAAGCATCCACTGGTTTGCTGACAGGTACTAGGTGGAGCGCCATCTGATGAGGCAATGAGGCCATACCAGTTAGTGTTTCAGCTTCAGAGGATGAAACCAAATCCAAAAAGAATAAGCAAAATGATACAAAATGCCACTAATTGGATATATTTTCACTAAACTGACTAGATGGGATCTCTCCATTTTAGACAGAGGCAAGGAAAGAGCAGGGAGGAGCAAAGGGAGCACGAACATCAGTCTTTTTACCATGCTGCCAAGAAAGTGTGGCTTTTAATTTATTGCCTTAAAACGGCATTTGTGACACCGGGAGATGGAGAGAATCCATTAAATACCTTGAGATTCTTAACTTTACAGTGTGACAGAATTAATTTCAATTATTATTGGTATTCATGAACAAAAACAGTCATCAAAATGATAGGAGGTTATGAGTCGGTATTTAAGCATCAAAAAGAAAGAAAACTGAGCAATATATGAAAAAGGTATTCATCATCGAAGATATGAATTAGCAAGTGGAGGCTGTGAAAGTATGCAAAAATAAAAACAAAAAAATAAATGGCCAATCAAATATCAATTATCAAATACTTAATAGTACAATAGAAAAGGGATTTCAAACTTTAAAAATTTTCACAGATGAAATGGGGAATAAAATTAAAAGAAAGGAAATTAATGAGAAGCTGCGAAACACTGAGGTGATAACAGGAAACATTTTGGTATCCCTCTAAGGCAATTCGTTTTATCTGTGCACTTAAGTGGGTCATGGGACACCAGGGAAATGGGTACCTGGTCATTTCTGGGTGTTAGTGGGCTTTCTAGAGGAGTTCAGCACTTGAATCTGGCAGCATGAAGCAGATGGCCCTTCCTAGTAGAGGCAGTTACCATCCTGTTAGGTTGATTAGAAAAGGAAGTGGCAGAAGAAAGTTCAACCATCAAGGATTTCGGTCTTCTCCTGCTGTAGGTGCCCCTTGTCCTTAGAACATCACAGTGAGATCAATCGTGTTATTATCCTTAGGAGCTAATCAAATACCACTGACCTTTCTGACCACATAATATGTGACAAACAATAAACCTGGTCTGTGTAATCTAATTAAATATTTTACTTTATAACATATATCACTGCAAAGAGAGGCCCATTGGACTTGCAAACTTTATATGCCCCAGTACAGGGGAACGCCAGGGCCAAAAAGGGGGAGTGGGTGGGTAGGGGATTGGGGGTGGGTGGGTATGGGGGACCTTTGGGATAGCATTGAAAATGTAAATGAGGAAAATACCTAATTAAAAAAACTGAAAAAAAAAACATATATCTTTATAGAGACCAGACACATGACTCAATGGTTAAGAGCATTTGCTCTTCTTGCGGAGGATTGGGTTTTAGTTCCCAGCACCTCATTGTGTGGCCAACAACAGACTTCAACTCTAAATCCATAAGATCTGATGTTCTCTTTTAGCTTCTGGATACCAACACACACACACACACACACACACACACACACACACACACACACACACGTACATACTGCTCCTAAACTATGCTTTAAAATAAATGGTAAGGTTTACACACTGGAGTCTCTAAAAGATAAACTAGTGGTGGACATATTTTTGGTACACATAGGTAAATTTCTGTAACAAAAAGTAATGCCAGGTTGTTGGGCCCAAGCAAATAATAGGAAAATAATCGACTAAGGGGGAGAAAAACAAAAACACAGGGAACAAAAGGGAATATGAAGAGGAGGTCTGCAATTGTTCCAAGGTCCACCAATTTCTCTCTTTGCCTGAAAATTCATTAAGAATTTACACTTAACATTATAAAATTACATAAATTGTTCTCCTGTTCATGAATTTTAAGTCTAGTTTCACATATTTGTCTATGTATGTATGTATCTGTGTGCATTTAAATATATATAACATATAATTACACAGACACGTGCAAACATTTACATCTGATTTAAGACACTCTCAAAACCTTTCAAACTTGTATTGCGGAAGAGGGAGAGGCAATACAGTGATAATGCAAAAAGAAAAAACATAGCTCTTAATATATCATTTGATATACAAATGCTATTTGAATATTATCTGATAATGTCATATTCACAAAATTAGTACCCATTTTTAAGATAACATAGTGAAATAAAACATAAATCATATCTTCCCATGATAAATAAAAACTAATCTCAGTGGGAAGATGAGTGTTCATGATGGGCCAAAATTGGCCAGGCTTGTTGGGAGCTACATCTAGGCATCCATGGGTCTACCATATAATACTACTGCCTACCATAGAATGCTACCATATAATGCAATGTCTGTTGAAAATTTCCCACTACATAAGATTAAAATAATATTAATAGTAGGCATATCTGTCTCTAAAGGCCCTGTTATAAAGTGCCCGCAATAATCCTTGTAAATAATAACTTGAAAATATGAACTATTTCTCACAGCTATTTTCCTTCTTCATATTTAGGTCTAAGAAAGTTGAATTCAACTGTTTATTGGTTAAGGTAACGTAGTTTCTGAACTGAAGTTTGGCAAAGAAAGAAAGAAAGAAAGAGAGAGAGAGAGAGAGAGAGAGATAAAGAAAGGAAGAAAGAAGAAAGGAAGAAAGAAGAAAGGAAGAAAAAGAAAGAAAGAGAGAAAGAAAGAGAGAAAGAAAGAATAAAGGAAGAAAGAAAGAAAGAAAGAAAGAAAGAAAGAAAAAAGAAAGAAAGAAAGAAAGAAAGAAAGAAAGAAAGAAAGAAAGAAAGAAAGAAAGGAAGGAAGAAAAGTATGATAATTGCGAACTACAGTTTAGAATTAGAGTCTCCTGTTAAAGGTTTGCCACTACAGATCCTGCTCACAGCTATGTCTCTGAATGTCCACTCCTGAAGTTTTTATTGTGCCCTAGTAATGATATATCAATATTGCCCAGAAGTTTTCCTGAGGAAATGTGGTTTTTAATGTTAGTACATTTTACACATTATTTGTCTACATTTAAGCCCAAAGCTTGATTGTTCCTCTTCTAATAACAGACTATGTTGTCTTCACCTTGAAAAACTGAAATAGGATTCTTTAGTTATAAGTCAGGAGCCATCAGTGTGGAGATTGACAATGTGTGCTTTGGCCCTCTTTTGGGCAGAGATGTGGCAGAGAGTTGAGTGTGATTGCATTGCAGTGAATCCAACTTACTGTTATCAATGCTTTGTTTACCTTTTCTTTCAGTCTTTTTTTTTTTTTTCGGTGTTAGACAATGAACATTTGTAATTTATTTTAAAAAATTTAAAAATGCAAATTCTGGGTCTGGAGCGATGGTTCTGTGGCTCTCTTGCTGCTTGTGTGAGTGCATGAGGACCTGAGTTCCTAACCCTAGCACCAAGTAAAAGGTGTTTGTGTAACTATGTAACTCTTCACAGTGCACCGGGACAGAGACAGCAGGATCTCTTGGTCAGTTGCCATAACCTCATCAGTGAGCACCAAGCTCACCAAGAGATTCTTTCTCAGAATATTGGGAAATTTAGTGAAAAACTAAACTCTAGCTTTCATGTACATGCACACATGTGCACACATGAACAGGCACACAAACATAAATTTCAAATCTAACATGATTGTGAACTTAATGGAAAACATTTGGGGCAAATGTCCTAGGTGAAAAGACTGCTACAGGCTGCAGAGACACTTGAATGCTGGTAAGGGAACAAATGCAGGCATCTCGGGAGGAGCACTGCTCAGGCTTAACATGTACCCCTTCGTACACACATACTACACAGTCTGATTGTCACCATGGGAGCTGTCGTGAAGTATATTTTTGTCTCCTTTGCTTCAAATATGAAGTGACCATTTATAAATGTGTCCACAGGGTGGACAGTTTTCGTCTTGTAAACAGTACAGAAACTAAGAGACTTTTGATAAGGGGGTGGAAGAGAGAGCATTCTAAGCATGACTCTGATTCAAGCCCCTAAGAAGGACATCTCGAATATTAGGCAACGAATATTAGGAAGCATCTGGAATCTCTAGATAAATTTAAAATTGGAAATAATTCCAAAGAGCTGACTTGTCAAGGTCAGAGTGAAGCATGTGGTATGCCAGGGCTGAAACATTTAAGAAGTCACCCAAGCTCAGAACTTGATAAGAACCTGATAAGAACTGCCTCACAGGATGAAAGAGTCAATGGGTAAAGGTGGGAGGCTCTTTTGTGTGAGGACTGTGCTCAGTCACTCAAAAAACACATTAGGAGGAAAGTAATGGCATGCATCTATAAGCCTAGCATTCCTATGTTTAGATGAGGAAGGCAGGGAGCCTCCTTGTTACTTTAGGTCCTCTGACAAAACACTAATCAAAAGCAACTTGGGGAGGAAACTGTTTATGACACCTTATTGGTTAGAGTCCAACACAAGTGTCACTTGAGTTTAAAGCAGCAATTCAAGACAAAAATCTGGAGGCATGCAGGAAACTTAAGCAGAGATCATGGAAGAATGCTGCTCACTGGCTTGCTCTTCATGGCTTGCTAAGTTTGATCTCTTATCAAGCTAGAGTGAGACCGACTGTTAATCACTAAGAAAATATCTCTCACATGTTCATACACGCCAATCTGATGGAAGCAATGTCGCAACTGAGCTTCTCTTTTCACATGCGACTCTAGTTTCTGCCATTTAACAATAAACTGACCAGAAAAAAAAAAGTAACAAGAAAGTTTCCAGGGGGTTTGCTTATTATCTTGTCTGGAGTATGCACAGTAACCCAACCAACAAAGAGTCTCCAATTCAATGAAGCTGAGGCAAGAACATACTCTTTTTACTTGTCCACTGAAAACACATTCATCTGCTCACATGTAAATGAATGAACTAATAAAATTTTAAAATAAAAAAACATAAAATATCAGAAGAAATAACTTTTCAATCTGTGCCTAGGTGCCATGTGGAAACCTCATCTGGATGGCTTTGCTCCAGCATAACGCAATGTGTTCTGTATAATTGCAGGAAACATAAAATAGACTCAACTTCACACATCAGGTTGATGTTTTATATTCTATATTTAGGTATTTATGAATTATCCCACTTTTGCTGACATGTGACATCCATCATTTTATCATCTCCCATTGCTGTATTTGTTTAATCCATCCATCCATCCATCCATCCATCCATCCATCCATCCATCCATCCTTCTATCCACCATCCATTTATAAGAATAGCTGTGAAATAGCATAATAACCTGTCATTTTTAGAAGAAAATCCCTTGAATTTTAAACATGTCTTGGTAGTTGTGATATAAAATTGCTTTTCCTATTTTGGTCATATTACATAAAAATGTTATGCATATTCCTGTTCCTGTCCACACCTATATACTGAGATTACCTTTTATATTCTGATACTTCAAAAATGAATCGGTCTAGTAATCTTCCTGAATGTATTCTCACATCTGGTAGCAGAAAGCTGAAATGTTCAGAGTTACTCATAAATGATGTTAGAATGGAAAACAGCCCCATGATTAATGCAAATAAATAGTTATTACAGTTGAAAAGAACTAAAACCAAGTTCTTCTGACTGAAGAATTCAAGAAAGATTTTTGTGGAGATATTTGAGTCGTGTTTGAAAGACAGACAGGGAATTATTTATTCAGCCACTGTCATCTTGATGAAGCAGGTACCAAAGGCAACTGAAAACCATCGAGTTCAAGTAAAGTCCTTTGAAGGTATAAGGCATGCTTCTTTTTGGGAAATCTGTGCCAGACAACAGTTGTAAGTTTTCTAAAGTAATGTCTTTGGTCTTTTCCCTCTTTTCTGCTATACATACAGCTTACACTGTAAATTCTTCTGGGTCCAGTATACTTCCTTTGCAACATATTGTTCAACAAAATATTTCTCTAGGTACATGGACATTTTTTTGAAGTCATAAAGGAACCTTATTTGCATTGACTTAGGTCTGCATGGGCCAATAATGGTCCTGCTTCTCATCTTCTCCTCTTCCTGTCTAATTTTATATGTGACTTGTTCTAGTATGCTTCTCCTGACCACAGACTCTGTGCTATAAAATGGGTTTTTCTTGGGAAGATGTTAGCAGATTTAAATAAGAGATGGTAATTGCTATGGTTTTGGAGATATGGGGATGATGGACTGAAAAAAAAATAGAATGGATCAGACCAAGGAAGGAAATTCCACCTAAGACTCAATGTCTTTTAGCCACTGAGCCATTTGGTGGTTGTTATAACACTGGATGAAGTGTGATTAGTGGGTGTATAGGGAAAGATAGGAATAAAGTTGGTCATGACTTTAGAACTTAGAGAATGTATTTCTGGTCACTAAGTTGCAAGTATTAGATATTAAAGAGTGATTGCTTAACTTGAATTTTAAACCTGCATCAGTTGAGACCTTTATCAATTTAACATCAACTTCACTAAGGAAAGACTGTCTGAACTTTTGGTTCCATTAATAATCTATAGACGGGCGGATAAGTTAAGAAGGTCCTGGGAAAAGGGAGGAGAGGACTTACTATGCTCAAGACAAATTATACATATGCATGGAATCTTCAAAGAATATATTAAATAAAAATGTCAACGAAGGACACAATAAAAATGTTGAAAAATTCACAGATGTTGTATAAACAAGTGAATAATTATGGCCCCCTCTTTTTCTATTTGATAACTGAAGTTAGAGATAGGAACTGTCTACAGGGTTTTTTGTTTTTTGTTTTTGTTTTTGTTTTTTTTTTCATATTTGTCCATGTTAGGCTAAGGGATATCTTAGTTGGTATTAACTGTGAATTTGACATCTAATAGAGAAGCATAAAAAGAATCTCAATTGAGTAAGTATCTTAATCAGGTAGGTCAGTATACTTTGATGGATTGATTGATAACTATTGTAGGACACGACCGACTGTCGGCTGTTCCATTCTCAGGGCCCTGTTCCTGGGCTATATAATGTATCGAATTAAGCAAAATCCTAAGACAGACAGTGAGGCAGCTTGAAGTCACTCCATGGGATATGCTGTTCTTCCTTGGCCGGGTATTAATTCCCTAGTCATTGGTAATGTTGCACAGAGTAGCAAACAGGCCTGCCTTAATGTTCTTGCTCTGACTTCCCTTAGCGACTGACTGAGGCCTGCATGAATAAGACGATGTAACTTACGTTATCCCCAAGTTTCTTTTGATCAAAACACAGCTACCGAAAGAATACTAGCAAAGTGGGTAAACCCTCGCACAGCTGCCTGTCTCCTGTCTCTGCCTCTGCTCATCTGAAAGGTCTGTGTATCCATGACATTGGAAACATATTTGCATTCAAACACAGGCTTTCTGGAATGTGGTCCTGAATTTTAAGTATTTTTTGTAATAAACACTAAAGTTTGTTAATCTCCAATAATTATAGGGAAGGGAGAAAAGCTAGGGATAGTTAGACATGGATTAACTACACGCAACCAATGTTTTTGGCCCATCCATTGATATTCCTCCTGTCTTACTGCAGATTTTTTGCAGTTTATCCAAAAAAAAAATTGATTCAGTTTCTAAATATAGATAATCCCCCAAGCTCCATTTGATTCTGAACAAATAGATGCATCCCGTGTGGGTGTATCTGAATTCCCATTTGGGCTGAGAGCCCAGCTTTGCTAGCCCTATACACTGAAGGGACACTCTGAGCAATTCTATTTATCTAAGCGTTCGACCTCATGCTTGGATTTGCAGGTGTGACTGTAAATTTCGGATGCTATATGGAATGGGCAGCCCAGCAAATCTGAAACTGTAACAGAACTCCAGGTTTACGGCTTCTTTTGTGAGACTTCATTTTTATGATTTAGGGTAGGTGCCTCAGCTTTATTTTTTTTTCTTCCAAATTCAATAAAGCAAAAAGGATGCAATTGAAGCTGAAAAGCTTAACAACCACTTTGCCTTTATTGAATCTGTAGCTAATGTACTGAAATAGCAGGGGCTTCACTGCAAATGCAGTTTGGGTTTTTGTCTCAGCATTTCCTCATGATAAAAAAAAATGAGTTTTCTTTGAGTTACCTAAAAGATGTAGAAGGTGAGAACACAGACTTGGCCTTACTATGGCTGCCCCTTACTCACATAGACTCAGAAAGCCTTGCTTAGAGAGCATGGAACTAGATCCTCTTGAAGCCTTCCATCAGCTCAACTATGGCTGGTACCAGCATGACCTGATCAGGGCCCTGTTTTCTTAGTAATTTGACAGAGTTACAAAGGTAATCCTCTGTTCATTCCAAGGCCAAAATTATTCTCATCTAGGGAAACTGCAGTGCTTAACTCTTTAATTAATTAATTAATTAATTAATTAATTAACTTTGGAACTCATTTAATGTCCCTAAATACCCAGGTCTGAAGGGATA